>NC_047667.1:7388940-7677849 GCF_011762505.2 Arvicanthis niloticus
CAATTATTAGACTTTTTACTGGATCAATACTTTATATAGGTATTCAGTTTCTCTTTCTTGGTAATAAAGGAAAATGAATTATTTCTAAGTGTCTATTAAGCATCAATTATAACCATGGGGATCCATGTATGGGTGCTCACCTGTCCTTAAATCTGTGTTCCTCTGCTACAAACCTGCAGGCAAACGAACGGAGTTTGAGATGGAAGATGGATGATTCCAGGGATACAGTGGGAATCTCAAAAGGATTTTTCCATGGATCCAGAGATTGCATTCTTCCTTAATCTGCCCCATTTCATCAGAATTCCATGCTCTAATTGCTTACTTAGTTCATTTACTGGTATAATCCTATGATTAAATTCTTTATTTAGAGTGTAATTGTTTTGGTTTGTATAGAGGCTTCAGTGGTAAAGAGCATGAAGCACTCTTATAGTGGATCTGAGTTTGGTTCCCTGTGTATTATATCTCACAGCTCACAACTCGTTATAATTCCAGCTCAAGGGAATCCAACATCTACTCTATTCCATAGGCACTGTAAGGATATGCATAAACCTACACATATAAGCATAATTAAAAATTAAAAATAAATCCCAGAAGATTTGTTTAGAGTCTAGTTAATTTTTACTTTGTTTTTTTTGTTTGTTTATTTCTGCATTTATATTGATACAAATTCTCATGTAACAGGCTGGCCTTAAACTCACTATACAGTAGAGAATGACTGAACTTCTGATCTTCCTGTCCCCACCAGTAGATCTCTGGGATTTCATGCTTGAGGCAACAAACCTGATGAAAACCTAATTGTTTAAAAGCAAATGTAAACTATGAGCAAAAGTTAAGCTTAAGTTTTTGTTTACAATGTTTCTTAAACTTCCTAATTTTCTGGCACTTTAGTGGAGTTCCTCATGTTGTAGTGACTAAAAATCATGAAAGTATTTTGCTGTTACCTCATAACTGTAATTTTGCTACTGTTATGAATCATAATCTGAATATTTTGGGAGATAAAAGTTTGCCAAAGCAATTATGACTCACATGTTGAGAATGATTGTTTAAAAGAAACATGGATTATGAATACTAACATTCCAATTTTGCTTTTGCTTGGATAAGGTTTCATTAAAATGCTTGAAAGTTGGACACTATTAATTTGGTTAACATCTTTCTTATTTCCCAAGATCTCCTCCTGGATGTAGCTGGCTTCTTCAGGCTGTTGATGGATTTTCTATTTATTTTCACCAGGCTTTCTTCTTTTCTTTCCTCAGAGAAAATCCTGGGATGGGATGATGGCTCTTGTTACCCTGTCTTCTTTTAAGTAAGCTATTACAAAAATCCTATTGTACATTCAGTATTGTGCAGCTAGCAGCAATCAAATCAACTGGAGAAAAAAAGTCTGATTAATAAAAAAACGACCCAGTGAAGACTCTTAGATTATAGTTATGCTAAGATCCTCTCTCCAAATATAAGAGAATACCAGTAATAGTGTCAGAGGTGGGCTCTCTCTCATGGCATGAGTCTCAAGTTGAACCAATCACTGGTTGGCCATTTCCTCAATTTCTGTTCCATCTTTACCCCTACATATCTTGTAGGCAGCACAAATTGTGATCTAAGATTTTGTGGCTGAGTAAGTGTTCTAAATCCCTCTCTTGGAAGTCTGGCATGGTTACATGAAATATTTTTTTAAGGTTCAATATTCCCCACTTCTAGAAATCTTAGATAAGGTCACCTTCATAAATTTCTGGTAGTTTCCATTGTAATAGCAGGTTTCCCTCAGCAGCTGATGGAAACAGAGGCAGATACTCACAGCCAAACAATAGGCAGAGCTTGGGTAATCCTGTGGAAGACAGGAAGGAAATATTGAAGGAGCCATAGAAGTTACCACATAGAAGAACACCACAAGAAAACCTACAGAATCAACTAAGCTGGGGACATAAGGGCTCACAGAGACTGAACTGCCAATTATAGAACATGGCTTAGACAGAAAAGAACTAGACCCTTTGTACAAACATTACAACAGTTGTGCACCTTGATCTTCACATGGGACTCCTAACAATGGGACCATGGGCTGTCGCTGACTCTATTGCTTGCCTTTGGATCAATTTTCCCTAACTGGATTCTCTTGTCTAGCCTCGATAAGAGAAGATGCTTCTAGTCTTAGTGCAACTTCATATGCCAAGATTTGTTAATATCCAAGGGACCCCCCTCTCCCTTTCATAGGAGAAAAAGAGGAACAGGGAGAGGAGTTGGGAAAGAAAGAGATGGATTGGGAGAAGAAATAGAACTGAGATATAAAGTAATTAATTAATTAATTAATTAATTTAAAAGAAAGGAAGAAAATGGCTCTTAACTGGTGTGTTCAAGCTATATTTCAAAGCTTGCAACTGAAATATATATTAAAACTATCATATTTCACTTGTTTTCCAATACTGTAAATAATCCTATGCATACTGTTTTAAGTGACTTAAGTACAAGAAGTCAGTTAATAATTCACTGTGTCCTTGGTGTTGTAGAACTTCCCAAATGTCATCCACTTTACAGATGAAGAGATTGAGTCCCTGACAATATCTTCAGTACTGCACAGCTATAAGGAAAAGTAGATTGGATGTAGCTGACCATCATAGCTTCTACACAATCCTCATTGCAGTAACCACACTGGCAGGAATGAGGCCGTTATAGAGAGATCCTGCCACTCCAAGTCACCTTAGCTATTCAACTATGGAGAAAATAGATCCTACAAAATTCCCCAGAAATCCCATGCTAGAAGAAAAAGAACACTAAAGTCTGATGCCAGCCAGAGGGTCAGCTTACTTCCCAGAAAGATATTCCCCACAGTTCTATTGCAGGAAGGATTTTTATGTTACTTGCCAAGTCATCTCAGAGTGGACTTGTCTTCCAGGTAAGTTCATTTTTCTTAGACATATAATGTAACTTCAAAGAAATTCACCTCTATGTATGACTTGAGGACAATTTTAATGTAAGATTTCATTCTTGTCATATATTTCACATAATCTCTGATGAGAAGTTAGCTTTGCTGATGCTACACATCTGCAATTAATTCGATAATGAAATTGAGATAAAGGCTGGAGAGTTGTCATGGTAAAATATTTTGTGCGAGCATGAGGACCTGAGTTCAGGTATTTGATAACAACTTAAAAAGCCAGGTATGGTGATGTCTTTCTGCACCTTTAGATTTTTACAGGTGTAAACAAGAGGATTCTGGAGCTTGCTGTTTAGTCAATCTAGACAAATCAGTGAGTTCCAGGGGCAAATTGAAACCTGTCACAAAATAATTACGTGGAGTATGAATGATGAAGAAACTCAGCATCCCTCTGTGGCCTCCACACATACATACACACTTTAGTGTGCACACTAAAATGTACTTGTACACATACATACATGTACACACACATATGCCCTCACAGATTCATGGAAAGATAATTATATCAGTTATGACTTTGAATGTTGGCCCAATGACTCCAATTCTTATGCATATATTTTGGTCTGAATCACTCCAAAGGCATAGTGTATCATAGACTATCAAATATGAAGTTGAATGTTGGCCAATGATTCTCATTCTTACACTTATATTTGTTAGGAATCACTTCAAGGGTAGAGTAAGTCATAGGTACACTTTCTCCAGACACTTGAAGTTTATCCAGGAGGGTACTTTTAGCACATCTGTGTAGAGAAAATGCCCTACATTTCTTGTTTTACCTTCTTGACAGTTTTCATGCCCAAGGCTAGGCTATAAACTCTTCACCTATTCTGATGCCTGATTACGAGCTCAAGTGGAAAAAACTAAAAAGAAAACTCATTATAAAGCTTCACTTATTCTTTCATTATGTGACAACTCACAGACAAGGGTTAACAAACACCTTAAACCAGGTATTTTCTCTTTGTCACCTCAATTTAATAGTTAATTGCAGTGGACCTGAGTACAGAAACAGAGATCTCTATTTTTTTTTATTGAATTACTGTTTAGGCACATGGTTTTCAGTTTTGAGTATTTTATAAATACCCACCACTGAATGGATATAATAAAAAAGTAAGCAGAATGAAGGGCACAGAGATCATCTGTGAGTTTGTCCTATTAATCATTTTAAGAATGATAGGTGTTTAAAAATATTAGTTCAAATGAACACATCACTAATTCTGTCTTTCATTTTAAGTGATTCCCATTTATTCTGTTGCATTTCAATCCACTTTAAGGAGTCACAAATAAAATATATTATATCATAAAAGCCATTCAATGCAGGTGTTGGACTGAAAGAGCATCTCAGGGCCTGCATTTTATAGGGGTATAAAGGAGATATATAACCCACTTGAAAATTAATTTACCTTACCTTGTTTCTGCCTAGAAAGAATTTTAAACCTGTTCTGGTTCACCAAGAAGAGAAACATAAGCTAAATTGTGCCTTTTAAGTGAAGAAAATCGAAGAATGGAGCTTTCCTTTGGAGGAATAACACCCACAATTGTCATTTTAGTAATAAGGTGATTTAATCAATGACATCAGTCAAATAAATCAGAAGCATGCTATGAACATAGATGTCACAACTGTCATTTGTTACCCTCATTTGGATTCATAGAAATCAAGTGGGTTACATATATGAAAGTAAGTCATAGGAATCATCCTGGCTGGAATGAAGATGTTCTAAGCAGTGTTATATACATTTCCTTAGCTATTAAATTATTGAGACAAAAGACACCAAGAAACTGGAATTCCCTCATGAATCTCAAAATGAGAGCAAAGAAAACCTGAAGTCTGGTACCATTCATAAGATGTATTCCAGAAAAAAAAAAAACACAATGCTGAAAACTTCACAGAGGTCTTTGAAAAATGGAGTCTTGAAGAAGTTAGGTCTGTAGAACACAGAGCCACATCTTGACTAGGACCATACCATGACCATAAATGCTTAGTTTAAAAAATAAATAAATAAACAAGCGAAAATCCAAACAAACAAAACCTCTTGTTCAAAGTCATCTTGTATTTTTTCTTTTGATGGATATTAAGTGCTCTTCCTCATCTCTTTTGATTACTTTTGATTGAAAGGCTATTTTATTATATTATACAAAGGTGACTCCAGCTTGTTTATTGGGACCATTTGTTTGAAAAACTTTTAACATGCTCTTTACTCTGAGGTAGTTTGTGTGATTGTTTCTGTGGTGTGTTTCTTGTATTCTGTTTGTATATCCAGTCTTTTAGCATGTGTATTTTTATTACGGAATTTAATCTGTAGATGTTGAGAGATATTAAAGACCAAAGATTGTTACTTTTATTGTTGGAGGTGGTTTTGTGTGTGTGTGTGTGTGTGTGTGTGTGTGTGTGTGTGTGTGTTATTCTCTTCTTTTGAGTTTGTTTTGAGATAATTAATTTTTTGTGTTTCCTTGGGTGTAGTTACCTTCCTTTTGTTGGAGATTTGCTTCTAGTATCCTCTATAGAGATTAATTACTAGAAAGATATTGTTTAAATTTGGTTTTGTCATGGAATATCTTGGTTTCCTCACCTATGGTTATTGACAGTTTTGTTGAGTTATAATAGTCTGGTCTGCCATCTGTGGTCTCTTAGAGTCTGTATGACATTTGTCCAAGACCTTCTGGCTTTTAGCATCTCATTTGAGAAGTCTATTATAATTTGCATAGGTCTGCCTTATTTGTTACTTATCATTTTTGCCCCAAACAGAAAGATACCCACAATTGTAAAAGAATCTTTACTAAGCACAAAGCATTCATTGGACCTAAATAATAATAGTGGGGGACTTCAATAACCCACTTACAGCAATGGACAGGTCATTGAGACAGAAAGTAAATAGAGACACATTGAAACTAACAGAAGTTATGAACTAAATGGTTGACAGATATCTTCAGAATAATACACTCCCAAAGAAAAGAATGTAACTTCTCAGCACCTCATGGAACTTTTTCCAAAATTGATCATATATTTGGGCACAAAATAATCCTCAACAGATACAGGTGATTGAAATGATCTCAGGTATTTTATCAGATCACCAGGAACTGAGGCTGGAATTCAACATCATCATTATCAACAACAAACAAAGCAATACAAAACAAAACATACAAAACAAACAAACAAAAGCAGAAAATCCACATACACAGGGAAACTGAACAACTCTCTAGTCAATGATAACTTGGTCAGAGTAGAAATAAAAAAGAAATTGAAGACTTCTGAGAATTCAGTGAAAATGAAGGCATAGCATACCCAAACGTATGAAACACACTGAAAGAAGTAGGAGGAAGAAAACTCATAGCACTTAGTGCCTTCATAAAGAACTTGGAGAGAGCCTATAATAACAGCCTAACAGCATACCTTAAAGCTGTAGAACAACAAAAAAGAAACATCCAAGAGGATTAGATGGCAGGAAATAGAAAAACTCAGGGCTGAGATGAACCAATTAGAAACAAAGAGAAAAATACAAAGAACCAACAAAAAAAAACAGCTGGTTCTTTGAAAAAACTAACAAGATATATAAAAACTTAGACACACTAATGAAAGGTCACAGAGACATAACATTCAGAAAAGAAAAGGAAGCTATAACAAGAGAAACTGTGGAAATTAAAAAAAAAAAAATCATCAGATCATACCGGAAAGCCTATATTTGACAAAACTGGAAAATGTAGATGAAATGGTTGATTTTCTAGACATGTACCATGTATCAAAATTAAATTAAGATCAGGTTAGCTATCTAAAAAGTCCCATAACCCCTAAAGAAATAGAAGTGGTCACTAAAAGCTGTCCAACCCCTGCCCCCACACACAAAAAAACAGGCCCAGGACCAGAAGATTTTAAGGCAGAATTCTACCACCAGACTTTTTTTTCGAAAAAAGTTAATACCAATACTTCTCAAACCATTTCACAAAATAGGAACAGAAGAAACACTAACTACTTAATTCAATGAATCCACAATTATTCTGATACTTAAACCAAACAAAGACCCCCAAAAGAAAGAATTTCAGACATATTTCACTTAAGAATACCAATGCCAGAACTCTCAATAAAATACTCAGAAACTGAATCCAAGAACACCTCAAAACCATCATTCACTATGATCAAGTAGAATTAATTTCATGGATACAGGGAAGGTTCATTATATGAAAACCCATCAATGTAACCCACTATATAAACAAACTAAAAAAATGATCATCTCATTAGATGCTGAAAAAGCCTTTGACAAAATCCAAAACTTCTTCATGTTCTTCATGCTCTTCATGTTAAAAGTCTTGGAGATATCAAAAATTTATGGACATACCTAAACATGATAAAAAACAGTACACAGTAAAACATTAGCCAACATCAAATTAAATGGAGAGAAATTGAAGCAATCCCACTAAAATTAGAAAGAAGACAAGGCTCTGAGCTTTCTCCTTATGTATTAATACAGTACTTGATGTTCTAATTAAAACAATTACACTACAAAAGGACATCAAGTGGATACAAAGTAGAGAGTAAGAAGTCAAGGTATCATTATTTGCAGATTATATGATAATATACATAAGCTGTGGGGCAGTGGGCTGTGAGAAGCAGCTGGGTGCTTGGTGGAGCAAGAGCTTGTATCCCAGGAACCTTACTGGACAGCAGGAATTCAGCTTTGCTCCCAGGCCCTGGTTCTTTTCATTTAGCTTCAGCCCTCCAACAACCACTCCCACAGAGAGGTTTATGGCCAACAATCACAAGGAATAGGCCTCAGGCCCTAGAGAGATTTACACAGTAATGAGGTACCTGAAGGCCAGAGGGTAGAGCCAATTAAGCATTCTTCCCCAGCCCCTCCCCCTCTCTCCCTCCCTATTTAACTCAGGTCTGCTCTAGGTTTTGGGGGGGTGCATCGAGATCCATTCACCCTCCCCCATTTAATGTCCCCCATGACATTAAAGCCTGTAAAAACCCATGGACTTTCATGGTCATTGGGGCTGTGCTATGAGGAGCCCTGGAGCCACAGCAGCTGTACCTAACTTCCCCCTAGAGGAACCATCAGTGTTCCCAGCTGTTACCTACAATAAGCAACCTCAAAAATTCTACCAAAGAACTCCTACAGCTAATAAACAACTTCAGCAAAGTGGCTGGATACATTGACTCAGTGAAATCAGTAGTATTCCTTTATACAATGATAAATGGGCTGAAAAAAGAAATTAGGGAAACAACACCCTTCACAATAGTCACAAATAATGTAGAATATCTTGGTGTAACTCTAACCCAGCAAGTGAACAGTCTGCATGACAAAAAATTCAAGTCTCTGAAAAAAAGAATGAAGAAAGCCTCAGAAGTTGTTAAGATCCCCCATGCTCATGGATTGGAAGGATTAACATAGAAAAATGGCCATCCTACCAAAAGCAACCTATACATTCAGTATAATGTCCAACAAAATTTCTATACAACTCTTCAAAGACATAGAAAGAGCAATTCTTAGTGTTATATTGGAAAAACAAAAAGAAAACCCAGAATAGCAAAAATAATCCTCAACAATAAGAGAAATTAAATGAGAACCTCCACCCCTGACCTCAAGCTTTACTACAGAGCAATATTGATTTAAAAAAAAAAAAAAAAAACATAGTATTGAAAGACACACAGATCAAGCAAGGGGATAGATTTGAAGACCTAGAAATAAACCCACATGTCTATGGACACTTGATTTTTTAGAAAAAAAAGCCAAAACCATACAGTGGAAAAACAAAAGCATCTTCAATAAATGATGTTGGTCTAACTGGTGGCCTGCATGTAGAAGACTGCAAATTTATCCATATTTATCACCTTTTACAAAGCTCAAGTCCAAGAAGATCAAGAGCCTCAACCTAAAACCAGATGCTCTGATTCTCATAGAAGAGAAAGTGGGAAATAGCCTAGAATGCATTGGTACAGGAGAAAAATTTCCTGAGCAGACCACCAATAGCTCAGGCTCTAAGACGAACAATGGACAACTGGGACCCTACTGAAACTGAAAAGCTTCTGTAAGGCAGAAGACACTGTCAATAGAACAAAATGGAAGAACTCAAGAACCAAATAAAAAATGGGTTCAGAACTTAAAAGAATTCTCAACTGAGGCATATCTAATGGCTCCAAAGCAACTAAAAAAATGATCAACATCCTTAGCCATCAAGGAAATGCAAATCAAAACTACCCTGAGATACCACTTACACCAGTCAGAATGGCTAACATCAAAAACCCGAGTGAAAGCATGGTGGTGAGGATGTGGAGAAAGAGGAACACTCCTCCATTGCTAGTGGGATTGCAAACTGCTACAATCATTTTGGAAATCAATCTGACAGCTCCTCAGAAAACTGGAAATAGTTCTACCAGAAAACCCAACTATACCACTACTGGGCATATATCCAAAAGATATTTCACCATACCACAAGGCCATATATTTATAGCAGCCTTATTTATAATAGCCATAAGCTCTAGATAACCTAGATAAATATCCTTCAACTGAAAAATGGATACAGAAAATGTGGTTCATTTATACAATGGAATACTATTCAGCTATTAAAAATAAGTACATGATGAATTTTGCAGGCATATAGATGGAACTAGAAAATATCCTAAGTGATATAAACTCAGACCAAAGAAGATATGCATGATATGTACTCCCTGATAAGTGGATATTAGCTAAAACCTACAGAATACCCCTGATACAACTCATAGACTTTAAGGAATCTAAGACGAAAAAAGGCCCAAGTGAGGATGCTTCAATCCTACTTAGATGAGGAAACAGAAGAATCATGTGAGTGAAAGGGAGGGAGGGACCCAGGTGAGAGAGAGGAAGAGGGTGGAAAAGGAGGGCAGGATCAGGTATGAGGGAAGACAGGAGAGAAGCCCAATTGGCCAGGAGAATAAATTGAAACATATAGTTTTGTGGGTGTGGGGCAGGGGGAACCTCTTGAAAGTCCCAGAGATCTGAGTTGTGAAAGGCTTCTAGGACTTAATAAGGATACCATTTGCTGAAATGCACAACAATGAGGAAATGGAACCTGAACAGAACAATTCCAGTAGATAGAGAGGGCCCCCAGTGGAGGGATGGTGCTACCCGCCAATCTACAAAATATTTGATCCAGATTTTTTCCTGTCTAAAGGAAATTCTAGGACAAAACCAGAGCAGAGACAAAAGGAAAGGCCATCTAGTGACTGTCCCAACTTTGGATCTATCACATGTGCAGGCACCAAACTCTGACACTATTATTGTTGCCATGTGGTGCTTGCAGGCAGGAGCCTAGCATGGCTGTCCTCTAAGAGGCTTTAACATCAGCTGACTGAGGCAGATGCAGATACTTACAGCCAACAATTGAACTGAGCTTGGGGGAACCCTATGGAAGAGTAACGGGAAGAATTGAAGGAACTAAAGGGGATGGCAACCCCATAGGAAGAACAACAATATCAACCAACCAGGATCCTCAAATTCCCAGAGACTAAGCCACCCACCAAAGTGCGTGCATTGACTGGTCTGAGTCCTTGGGCATGTATCACAGAGGACTGCCTCATCTTGCCTCAGTGGGATAAGATGAGCCTAATCCTGTAGAGACTTCATGCCCCAAGGAAGGGCATTTGAGGGTGAGGTGGGAAGTGATTGGTAGGGAGAACCACTCTCTCAGAGGCAAAGAAAAGGAAGGATGGGGTGAAGAACTCTGGGAGGGGGAGAAAATAGGGCAACATTTGGAATGTAAATAAATAAAATAACAATTTAAAAAAATAAAAACTTTTGAGCCTCTTGCTTTATATTTTATCCTCACCCTCAAGTTAGAAGTTTGAAATTAGAAACAGACACAGAGAGATATTGTTTGTATGTGTGTTTATGTGTGTTTGTGCACATGAGTGTACACATGCATGTAAATTGTCAAAAAATGGTCTCTACAACAAAGATGCTTTTCTTTCTATTAAAATAATTTTTATCCTATTTACTCAGAATATGTATGTGTGTGCTCATGCCAGAATGTGCATATTGAGGTCTTAGGCCAATATCATAGAGTCTGTTTCCACAATGTGGGTCCCAAGCATCAACATCAGGTTATCAGGCTTAGCAACAAATACCTTTATCCACTGACCACATTATCAGCCCCCATGAAAGCTTTACTTAGGCAAAGCAAAACTAGTTACTAATTATACATTCAAGACAAATATTGCTAAGATACTGTACTATGTCAATATGTTTTTATTTCCATGAAGGCTTTATGAGCCATAGTGCCCTAATGGGGAATTGGAAAAGCCTAATGACATCCTGAAAACTTTCCTCAAATGTAGGAAAAGTGGTTGGCTAAAGTGAGTGTTTAAAATATTCTTCAAAATAGAGCACAAATCACATGAAAAGTTGGATTGTGGCATTAAAAATAACTATCTTTTTAAAAATGCAAACAAAATTAAAGGGAATAAAAAACTAAAAGGATAAATAATCTGGCAGCTACATTGCTTATTTCCACATCCTTCAGGTCCATGCTCCCTTCTTGTCTCTACCCTGCAGAATAGTGATGTTGAACTGCCTTCTTTTGGGAAGACAAACCTGAGATTCAAGCTCAGAACAAAGATAATGTAGCTCTATCTTTGTTTACATAGTCCATGGAGTCATTGAGATATATTCCATATAATTTTCTTATGTTATATGACATTAGTCCAGAAAAGATATGAGCAAAGAAAGCAAAGAGAATTCCAACAAATCCAACTTGGTGAATACCTTAGGTTGCTTTCTATTGCCACAGTAAAGACCATGACCTAAAGCAATTTGAGGAAGAAAAGATTAATTTCAGCCACAAACCTCAGGTCATATCATCATAAGAGAAAGTCAGGCCTGGAACGTAGCGGCAGGAACTAAAGCAGAGACCAAGGAGGAGTGCTGCTTATTGGCTTGCTTTCCATGGCTTGTTCACCCTATGTGTTTATGCACCCAAAACTACCTGCCCAGGGTGGCAGCACTACCGAGGCCTAGATCCTTTTATGTCAATCATTAGTCAATATAAGCTTCACACAGACTTCTTCAAAAGCCAATCTGATGAAAGCTGTTTCTTTGTTAAGCTTGTCTCTTTCTTATGACTCTTGCATGTTTTGAGTTGATGAGAAAAAGCAAAACAAACAAACAGAACAAATCAAAAAGCAACCAACACAGTGACCTGCCAGGGACTGGCCACTGCAGGGTCTTCTTCCTTGTTGGTTCTCTTCGAGGCAACAGAGGAGGAAAAGCATCAATGGAGGGTAAGACTTTTGTCTTAAGAGATATGGGGGTAAGACCTTTGTTTTATGAGATATTTAGGGATGATGTATAATAACCAAAAGTTCAGTTATCAAAGTTACTTTGCTACTGTAGTGTACGTGCCTTCTGTGTTCTTCTGAGGCCAGAAACTGCATCTCTGGCATTTGCCACCTCATCCTAAAACAGAAGAAAACTAAGTAAAAGATTAATTCCTAGATCTTTTTCCCTTTTGTCCTGATTCCTCTTTCTTGTCAGGCTAGGGGGAAGTTTGGAGCAATAAACTTCTATTGAACCAGGAGAAGAGAATAATATTTACAGAAGGAAAAACTTTTATGTAAGAAAACATGCATAAACTCATAAATTCATATACAGATCCACACATGCATATTTATACATTTCTACTCAATCTTGTTGGTCCCAGATTGCATACATTCTCACAATTATGTACACACACACACACACACACATGCATACATTCTCATAATTACATACTCATACACACACACACACACACACACACACACACACACACATCCATACTTACATATGTATTTGGAGAAAAAGCCCAATTGCCAGTGCAGAAAGAACTCACTCATTCTGGATGAAAAAAATGAGCTCTAAACTTTATTGCACAGAGAACAAAAACGCTTCTACCCATTTAATGCCAAATGAATTAAACCCAATTTTGTAAGAAAGCTTTGTTCCTTTTAATAAGACTAAGCCTACCTTGTTATTAAGAAATGACCTGTTCTGTACCATGGTAAGGAAAAGCCAGCCTGTTCTCCTTCTGCGCTCTCTGTAGCTTCTTTTTTCCTCTTTTCCTCTGCATTCTGTAAATTACTCTCTTAGTTTTCTATGTTACCTATAGTTTCTAAGTTATTCCACTCTGCATTCTCCTTCTAATCTTGTTCTCTCCTCCTGCTCTGATGTCACAACAATGCTCCTACTCTCAATGCTTTTTCTCCCAATGCTATGCCTTTACTTCTAACTTCCTGACCTCAGTTCTGTCTAAAAATTTCTGTTCAGATCTGTCTAAAATGTTTTGTCTAAAAAGTTCTCCTCAGCTCATTTCTGACTCTTCTCTATCTTCAGCACTTATCCTTCAGAATACATGCTCACATAGTAAAAATTTCATCACAAATGTACACATAAATTTAAATCATAAATTGAAATAGATGTTTACAACAGAGAATGCTTACATGTATATCCTTTAGTAGTAATTAGCTAAACATTCATCACATGTCACAGCTCCATAGATTCATTGAGAGTTAACCATAACTAAGTTATTAGTGAAGTTTTGTATAGACAAAACCAGTCAATATTATATCATCTGTCCTATTAGCTATAATAAATTGATAGTTCCCTTTTTATGACTTTTGGTTAATGATTTTACAACCTCTTGTAAAATGTTCTGAGTAGTAGAAAGTCGACTTACTATCAGATGAAAATAACTGGAAACACGTGAGAGACAAGCAGATTTCTCATTGCAGTTTTCACTGTGATAAAAGGACCTAATAGCAGCCCCACTATAAAAGAGCTTAATAAACACTGATATAATTTTAGGAATTCTTATAGGATCATCATTAAGAGTTAAGACTCATCTATTTGTCTATATAGCACCAATACAAGACAGTATATCTTTGTAGATTTGCAGAGATCTGCTCAAACAGGTTGGCTAATACCTAGTGATTGTTGTATGTGTTTAATAATAACAGGGAAAGTATATTAATAGCAAAAATCTTTCCTAAAATGATTTTCTCCCAGGCCTTGCCTCTGAGAGTTCTACTGTAGATTTTAATACAAGGAAATTATCTCAGGAAGATCACTTGCTAGTTACTAGCTTGTCCTATGTAGGCTCCTCCTGAAAGTAACCCAGTGGGGATTGTGGGTATGGATGAGAAGTGACCTATAGGACATGGCAGACTCAAAGGTAACTGCCACGTGGAAAGCTCACCCATGTAAGAATGAGAGCTCCTGAAAGCTGGAGCCTTGGAACTCTCAGCAGAACATGTAAGCAGCTTCACAAAGTCAATATTTTTCTACTTAGTAGTCATTAGTTATATAACTTTGGGAAAGGTAGGACATTGTGAATCTGATATTTCAGGGGCTTCTTGAGACTCAGATAGTTTACTTCCTCCAGGATGAAACATTTCAACTGAGAGAAAATTCTACACAACAACCCATAAGAGCTTTAAGTCTCCTGAAAACTACACTAATGATCAAAAGGGAGGCTGATCTCATACTTATCATAATAAATAGTTAGATGTGGAGCAAATGGTCTGTGCCACCACACAGAAGAACTGGTAAGAGTGAGTGAGCCCAAACCCTGTAAATCTCAAAATGGAGAATGTCAGGAGTGGGACCACTTTCTGCCTCCCTCTATCTGCTCTGGAACACATAACCATGACAACCCACCAAGAGGACCATAGCAATACATCATATAGCATAAAAACTTGAAGTTCTTGATGTTAATGTGGTATCTAGATAGTCCGCAGGTGGCCAGCCCATGAGCTTCCCATCTGGGGCATTCTTTCCCACAAAAGGTATTTAATCCCTTGGTCATGTAAGACCCCAATGAAGGGAGGACCTCACACAAGCCTTAGTAATTCATGGCCACCCAATAACTCACAAGATACCGATCTTGATGCAATCAGTAAGAGGTATATTTTGAGATCAGCACTGAGGTCAAGATCCATAACCCATGAAGAGGCAGTGGGGTCTGACCACAAGCTTTGGAGGTATAGGGTATTTAAAGGAAAAACACAACCTGGACGAGTGAGGGGAGTTGTTGGAAAGCACCCATGAAAAGTACTAGCCTATTATTTAGTTTATGTGACAAGTTCAAAGAACCATCACAGGGAAACATCTTGTAAAGTTTTTCTCAAAAAATTAATCTTGCCAAGTTCCTGGAACCCAGGGCTAGCTGACCTACAGTCTTGGTTCTGCTCAGTCAGCTACCAGTTGCCTAGGGGTTTAAAATTTTAACTCTTTCATTCCCCACTTCTTCTGATGTAAAAATTCTAATCATAGAACTAAACTTCAGTATCTTCATATTTTTGGTTATCTTGACCCTGTAAAGCATGGTACTGTTGGCATAACATTAAGATCTGAACAGCGCTTTTTTTTTTTTTTTTAACAAAGGTAATTAATCCATTTAATATATAGGGGCCTATAGTTAGAAGCTCTTTTCACATGGGAGGCATGAATCTAAGTAGATATGTCTTTGACTTTCACCACTGTAGGTGTGGTCAGGAGCACTAGGTATGGTCTTTTTCAATGAGGTCCAAGGTTCTTGATCCAGTGGCACCGGACAAGAACAGTGTCTCCAACCTGGAACTGATGTGGCACACTCAGGTCTCTAATCTCATAAGCTTCTTTAAACTATTCTCAGACCTCATGTTGGGCCACCTCAAGTGCTTTTATGTGGGTGAACAGGGATTTAGAAAGAATAACATCAGGATTATATATTCTGCCTGTCTCAATGAGTGGCGGCCTCTATATAAAATTTCATAGGGTGTCAACTTAAACCATCCTGGGCTATTTTTATCCCAGAACAAGGCAAAAGAAAGGAGGGCTGTCCAGTCTCCTCCCACCCCCACTGCTCTCTAAGGCTAATTTAGTTAAGGTCTCTTTAATAGTTTTATTTATCTTCTCTACCTGTCTTGAGCTCTGGGGTCTGTAAGCACAATGTAATTTTTAATTGATCCCCAGTTGGGTGGCCAGTCCCTGACTTACCTGGGCAACAAAAGCAGGTCTATTGTCAGACCCAATTATTTTGGTTATTTTAAACCTGGGGAAGATCTCTTCTAAGATCTTCTTAGCCACCACTTTGGCAGTCTCAGTCTTTGTAGGAAAGTCTTCTACCCAGCCTGAAAAATTATCTATAAAGACTAATAAATATTTGTTATCATATTTAGCGGGTTTGACTTCCATGAAGTCTATTTCTCAGTAGGCCCCAGGTCTCTCTCTTCGGAGTCTTCTTCCTGGTAGACATCTTGAATATCCAGCATAAGTCAGGGCACTGACCTCACGGGTTCAACACATAAAATTGGGAGGACTTTACCAAGTTCTTCAGGTGTTTAGCTCCTAGGTGAGCTAAATGATCTAAATTTGTCACATATCTTTGTCCTTCTCTCTGTGGAAAAACTATTTTTCTCTCTGAGTTTACTACCCATCTATAAGGATACTCATGTTGGAATCTTAGTTTGTCTATTTTTATATAATCATCTGTAGTATATTTGAAACTGGTAACATGGATATCAAGATATTTTCTAGGACTTTCAACAGTCTGGATCATAGCTCTTTGAGCAGCCATTTTAGCAGTCAAATCTGCCATCTGATTTCCTTCAGCAACAGCATCTTGAGTTTTCTGATGTTCAGGACAATGAATTATGGCTACTTTTTAGGCAGATGGATGGCCTCGAGGAGGCTCAGTATTTTTTCTTTGTTCTTAATGTCTTTTCTGCAGAAGTCAGCAGCCCCCTCTGTCTGTAAATTGTCTCATAAATATGAGCAGTGGCAAAAGCATACCTGCTCTCAGTGTCCCTCTGGCAGGCTGCTAGCCCAAATCACTTGTTTTCTATCTACCACCGTTGTTCTCACCATCCACTTACTTTCAATCACAAAGCTGCTCTTGTCCATATATTAGTTCGGACTTCTGGTCAAGGTTGGCCTTTCAGGTCGCATCAAGTACCTGTTTCTTCTGCCAGAATGTCAATATAGTGATGGATGGGAGAGAAATCATCAGTCTCAGGCAGCAAGGTGGCAGGGTTCAGGATGGCCAGGGGCAGGAGTTAAAGATCACCCTTTCAGTCAACAACAGGCTCTGATAGTGTGTCATGTAGGCATTAGTCATCTATCAGTCAGAGGGCTGTCAGATAATGTTCTCAAAAGAGTTGGGCACCACAACAGTTATCTGCTGTCTCAGAGTCAATTTATCAGCATCTTTGACAAGCAAGGCCACAGTAGTGATGGCTTTTAGACAAATAGGCCATCTGCTGGCAACTGTGTCTAATTTCTTGGATAAATATGCCACTGGTCTCTTCTATGGCCCCAAGGTTTGGGTCAGGACCCCTCGAGTGACCCCTGCTCTCTCATCTACATATAGAGTAAAGGGCTTGGTCAAGTTTGGTCTTCAAAGGCTAGCAAACCCTGGAATCTATAGTCTGTAAAAGCCAGCAGTGTCTAGGAACTCTCTCATTTGTCTGGCTTCTTTACCAGTAGTAGGAGCATGTTCCATGTTGACTGGCAAGGAACCAGAATTCCTTGTCGTAACAGTCTGTGAATGTGAAGTCTAATTCTTTCTCTGGCTTCATGACTCATTGGGTACTGCCACACTCTAATAGGGGAGGCACTGGTTTTCGGTCCCACTACAATGGGAGGAACTCTCTGTCATCCCCATATCTCTAGGTTCAGCCCAAGACTTTGGAGATTCTGTTAACAATTTATTGATATCTGGAGCTTTCTGTTGTTCAGGGAGCTCATGGATTCTTTTCAACAAAGGTATAGGACATTTAGGAATGACCAGGAAGAAATAGGATACCTGTCCTTTTCCTAGGTCAACCATTTGTGATGTAGTCTAAGGATATTGTTTATGCCCAGTTGTCCCTCTGACTATGGTCTTTTTGTTTTTTAATTTTCTCAATGATTGTTTCAGAACTGAATATTTTACTCCAGTATCAACCAGAAAGTCCATAGGGGTCCCCTCCACTCCCAAGGTCCCCTCTAGTCATCTTCTTCAAGAGCCAGGACCTTAGGAGTCCTGCCTTTCTTTTTTGGGCAGTCTCGAGCCCAGTGTCCTGTTTCTTTACAGTAGGCACGCTGATCTTTTTCTAACAGATGTCTTTGTTTCTCTCTGCTCCCATTTGGTCTTTGTCTTCTGTTGCCCAGGTTCTCTATCTGTCTAGGCCCTGATCTTTCTCTCTCTCTCTCCCTATCTCGTATAACTGTGGCCAGTATTCTAGTCAAGTTCTTTTCTTGCTTGCGGTCCCACCTATCTTCTCTTTCTTCTCTTTCTCTCTTCTCTCTCTCCTGCTTTTCTTCCTTAGTTTCTCTCTTATCATACACTTTCTCTGCCTCTCTAACAAGATCCTGTAGGGTATAATCCTGTAATCCCGCTACACACTGTAACTTCTTACCTGTCATCAGAGCCCGGTGGGGTAAATTGTCAGTCTCTCCCTACCTGTAGCCTTGTCTCAGTCTGGTCATTTAAGGAGTGTCCTGCTGTTTCCTGGGACATTCTTCCAGGCTGGCAATCATCCCGGGTGGCTGGTGGGAAAACATTAAAGATTCTATCAGTCCCATCAGACTGGCAAGGTTATCTGAAAAGGAAGGGTAATTAGTCTTCCAGTTATGCTCCATTCGGTCGAGGACCAGGGCTTGGGAGCCTGGCTTCCTCCTTCTCATCCATGGTGGTGGATCTTGGACCAAGTCCTAACACACAGTAATGTATGGCTGTTGATCAGGATGTGACCCCAGTCCTTCTTGAAAAATAATAGCTTTAACTTTAAAAATAATAGTCATTCTGGCAACCAGCCAACACCAAAAGTCGGCCACGCTGAGGCACAAAAAGTCTACCATGGTCCTTTCTTGATCTCAACTGATAAGCTATGTGATCTGGTTCTAACTTCAGTCCAATGGCCTAGGGTTAAACTAAGGGGAGGCATCACAGTCTGTCCCATCATCACAAATAACATAAAACAAACACAGAGAACAAAGACAACCTCCAATGTCAACACTTCAGAGACCACCATACCCTCCCTGGCACCCAGATGGGAAACTCCCAAGCGTCCCTGGGGCCCCTGTCCTCCTGGGATGTCTCCCAAGATGCAGCAGCTGGTGATCCACAAGCACGTCTGCTGGTCACCCCATTTGTCTCCTCTTGAGACAGAAATGGTTTGCTGCCTCTTCCCAAGACAGAAATGGCTGCAGAACTAAAAGTAACTTCACAAAGTCACAGAGTTGGCCCAAAACACAGAAACAGAAATCCTTTACTGAGACAATATAGACAACAGAATTGGTCAAAAACACAGAAACAGAAATCATATCTCCAAGTGAGTTCTTGGAGTTTAGGGTGGTCACAACTTCCCAGCCAATGCACCAAAAATGTAAGACCCCCATGAAGGGAGGACTTCACCCAAGCCTCAGAAATTCATGGCCACCTAATAACTCATAAGACACCGATCTAAATGTAATCAGTAAGAGGTATATTTCAAGATCAGTGCTGAGGTCAAGACTCATAACCCACGTAGGGGCAGTGGGGTCTGACCACGAGCTTTGGATGTATAAGGTATTTAAAAGAAAAAAAAACACAACCTAGGGGGAGTGAGGGGAGTCATTGGAAAGCACCTGTAAAAAGTACCAGCCTATAATTTAGTTAATGTGACAGGCGCAAGGAACAGTCATGGGGAAACATCTTTTATAAGCTTTTCTCAAGAAATTAAGCTTGCCAAGTTCCTGGAACCCAGGTCTTGCTGACCTACACTCTTGGTTCTGCTCAGTCAGCTACCAGTCAGCTAGGGGTTTAAAACTTTAACTCTTTCAGCCACCCTAGGTAAGGAGTATGCATTTACATCCCCTATCAAATAAGGCACTTTGAAAAAGCAAGGCCTGTCTCTTTAATAAAGATCAACTCAGAAGAAGGCCTTCATCATAGAGCTGAGCATAAATCTTTCAGAGAAGGCCTTTTCATTCCCAAACTCTCTGTACTCAGAACCAAACAGCTTTCCACTCCTTTTCTGGAGAGGCACCTTGGTACATAGGAGACTAGGAACCACAGTATGTCAGCAGTGTTCCAGGCACCCAAGCGGCAAAGCAGGACACAGTCTGACAATTGGGGGCACTTCAAAATTTTTATTTTTGGTCTTTGTCTTTGTTCATATTTAGGGTCACAGCTGGCTTCCTGTCATTTCTTATGTGTGTATATAAGAGTAAAATAAAATAAACACTATCATTCTGGAGTAATCTACAATCTGTCAAATAAATTTGCTGTTTTGTTAAATACAAATGTCTAAAATCTACTTCCAAAGTAGGTGGCTATGTTATATAATACTCAGAGTAATTGAAAATTAGAGGAGTCTTTTTATGTATGTGAATTCTTAAAACCTCTGTTAAGATTTTATACATATATACAATGAAATGGAATGATTTTTCTTCTCGTGTCCCCTGTAACTCCTTGGCATCTTCGTCTACACATCTACCTCTCAGCTTCAAGTTCTTTTATTTTTATTAATTATTAAATTAATTAATTTATTAGCCCATTAACTCCATTTAGTGCTGCACACATGTGCATGTGTGTGGAGCCACCCATCAAAGCATAAGCACCCTACCTGTGATCACACTATAAGAGTATTTCTACCCTCCACCAGCAGCCAGGTACTATCTGGTGATCTGTAATTAGGCATTTCTCTGGGTCTGCTAGTCCTGATTTTCTATCTCAGATGCTGGAATACAGTCTAATGCTAGCAGTACACAAGTAATCTAGAAGTACAAAATTTGCACTCTAACTGGTAAAGAGGAGGGTCCCACAATTTCCTGATATAAGATTACATATTGCATGTGAGCCATCAGACAGCTGCACAAGCACTGCTACATGAAAATTTATGAGGTATGCCTTCTGTGAGCCTTAGCCTTCTGCTCTGCCAGACAGTATCAGAACTCCCAACTTGTGTCATGGATCTCATGATGCACTAGTCATTGCTTGTGTGTGGACTGAGGATTGATGAGGATGGGAAGAAGAGGTATCAGGCTGAGAAAGAATAGAAGGAGAATGCTTGGAGAGGCAGCTAAAATTCAGGGGCAATTCAAAGGCAAGACAAAAAACTAGTGCAATGAAACTTTCCAGGAAATAATTATGGTGACCCTAGCTAAGAATCCTAGCAATGATGGATACAGCACCTTAAGCGGTCATCTACTATCACTAGACAAGACATCCAGTGCAGGCATTGAGACACTAACCCAACCACAAAACCTTTGACCTATAATTTGTCCTGCCATAATGATATACTTGGATAAATGTGGGACAGAAATTGAGTGAGTGGCTATACTCTTTTTTAAACATATGAAAATGTAATAGTAACTGATAAAAGAGATATCTTACTTTAAATCCATATCTTAAATGTTGCTGTTCTCTCTCTTTTTTGTTTCTTTCTATTATTTTTTCTTTCTTTTATTTTTCCTTAGATAGTGTCTCTTTATACAGTATCTGAGCCTGTGTCATCTTACTTAATTTGGTACTTTCCAATTCTATCTGTGTCCCTCAGTAATTAATCACTTCACTTTTCTTTAGGGTTGAATAAAACTTCATTATGTACATGTACCACATTTTCATTGTGAGCTCATTTGTTGATGAGAGTCAGCAAATCCAATGCTGATCCCTACAATTTCTCCAAATCTGGGAAGCTCAACTGTATAATCCCTGGTACAAGAGACTATGTTCATGTTCTCACCACCAAAAATAAACTGAAAAGGAAAACAAAATCAATTACAAATATCAGTTGGGATTTGAGGAGAGGAAACACATAAGCCACTGTTTGTGAGAATATAAACTAGTCCAGCCACTATGAAAAATTAGTATAGACTTTTTTCAGAAACTAATACTAGAATTACTATATGAAGCAGTTGGACAACTCTTGAACTACCACCAAAAGTCTCAATTTTATCACAGAGATACCTGCACATGATTGATTATTTTTGCTGAATTCATAGTAGCAAAAAATAGAATTAACTTATATCTCCAAAAACAAATAAATTCACAATGAAAATGTGGTACATGTACATGATAAAATTTTATTCATCCCTAAAGAAAAGTGAAGTGATTGATTTCTGAGGGACACAGATAGAATTGGAAAGTAACAAATTAAGTGAGCTGACCTAGACTCAGAGACAAACACTGTGTGCTTGATCTCATATGCAGATTCTAGCTTCTAACTGTCACATAATAGTATTTATGAGGGATTGGCTCTGGAGGCCAGGCAACTATAAAGAGACCCAAGGAGGAGACAAACATATATTAACATAGGAGTTGGGGAGAATAGTAGAATATATATGATGTGGGGCACTGAGCTGAGAGACAACCAGGTGTCTGGTTGAATGAGCTTCTGAACCCTGGAGACCCTTTAGGGATGGTAGGATGTTCAGCTCTGTTCCTGGCCCCCTGGCTCTCTCAGCTTCTGCCCTTCACAGCCCCTCCCACAAAGAGGTTGGGAGGTCTACGACCAGACCATCAGGTGATGTAGGAATGGTGCCCCAGGCTCTCCTCACATGCATATGAGGCATCCCCAAAAACCTCAGACTAAGCCAATGAGGTTACCTGCTGCTAAAACCGTCACCCACCCCAAACTGTATATATTGAGCTTAATTGAGAAGTAAAGCACACACAAGAACTATCCTGTTGTCTAAGAACTTCCATCGTGGACCCTCCCCTCTTCACCAGCTAGCCGGATCCAGAGCTGTTAACAAACTGCTACCTGGCCAGCACTTCCTGGCTTAACAAAGAGCTGTAACACTTCGGAACTGGCTCTCTGGGAACCTGCCTGGGACGCCAGGCTGCCTCCTTGTCAGCTAGTAGGCTTCTTATCAGCCTAGCCCTAGCCTGGACCAGTTCAGCGTGGAGAGACAGGGGCAACACCTGGGAGAGACGGTCAGCAACAGGGTGCCAGAGGCAGCTGCAGGGGCAGGCAGTCTCCCTTCCCTGCTCACATCCTGTCCCCAGCCAGGAGATCATCATGGGACACCCTCCAGAACAAGGGTCCTACAATATGATATGAAATTCAGAATATAAAGAGTAATTAGGAAACAGGATCAGAGAGATGGGGAAAATGGGGATGTAGAGGAGAGGGTCAAATAAAGCTAAATATCAGGAAAATGCCATAAATAAATCTGCTGCTTGTAACATGATAAAAAACAAAAATATGTGTTCAATTTCATACTCAAAAATTAATGTACAGTTGTGTATCTTCCTTTATACAAAGCACATAGAATTTAACTAAGTAATCCAAGGTCACAGTGGTGGCATGAATCCTTCACGTCTTGATGTTGCTAACCACATATCCAGGAATTTACGATTATGAACTGAATTGCAACATGAACAAAAGATGAGAGACAACCCAGGAATTTTTCAGGCCTTCAGCATCAAATTAGGACTGTTGGGGCATCCAGCCTCATGAATTGAACAATTCCAGAACTCTCAAGACTCACACAGCCTTTGCAAATTATAAGTAATTGTCAAAAATTCCTTTAATACACATTGTATGTGTGCATGTGTGTGTATATAGTCTCTCATTCCCATCACTCTTGTGTTGTCTAACACACATTATGTACAATGAAAATCACTTAAGAACTGTGTTGTTTGTTCTCTCCATACTATATGTTCTCAGTGCACTGACATTCTTTTCCATTGTTCACTGACTGCTCCTTAAAGGTGAACCATGCAGTTACTGTCTGATGACAGGAAGGCTCACAGCAGAAGTTCTATTGGACATTGGAGTGCATATGCACCTGGCTTGACTTAGTGAGCTCTCTGAAATTCCCAGACAGGAAGCTAACACTGTGAGTGGGGAGGATAGAAAAGGAGCTTGAACATGAGCAAAGAGTAGTTCATGACTGAATGCCTCATCACTATGAATAGAGAGGGGACTGGCATTCTGGCTAGACATAGGCCATGCATGGTGATGAGATAAAACTGGCTCCCTATTTAGCCCTCTCTTTAATGTTTTCTCAAACAAAGTGCAGTGGAATACCAATGGAAAACCCCTGCTGTGTCCATACCTCATTCTGAGCCACATTGTGGTGCACTTACCCCTGTGGTCTCTGCATATTTCCATATTGCACTCTGGGAATACAGCCCACAGTACAGGTCCCACTCATTGCCTTGTTGGTTTGATTATGAGATTGATATTGCAAAGACATACATTTGTTAATTATACCTATAGTATTGTTTCACTTTAGAGCTGGGAAAGTTGATTCTGCTGAGTACCACAGAAAGTTATAGCTAACAAAATTGGTCCTTTAAGCCTCATAAGATCAATGTCATATAGTCCTGGTGTTATTAACAGTGTAGCTGAGGATGGCTTTGTATTTCTGATCCTGATGACTGTTGGAAATATAGGTGTGCAGATGGCACAGATGCACCACTACTGTTAAATAGCCTATACTTGTTGATTAAGGCTAAGTTTTCTGAATCTGAGGCAGGTATAAATTTACAGCCTGCCCACTGATTTCTGTAAATGTGATTATTCTCAAAGATGCATGTTTAACTCTAATTGTAGTGGTTCTACATGGGCTACTTTGCTTTTAGCACAAGGAATTTTTTCCAGTTTCTTTTTCCAGTTTCCCTTCCTGCAGGGTTCTCTTTGTCTGATTTGTTGAGCTTTCCCTGGAATCAGCACCAAATGGAGATCAGTTAATATAGCTCACCACTCTGAAAAATAAAATCACTTCTTGACCAAGTTAAACACCCAATGTTGAATATCAATGAGTCTCAAGACCATTAAGCTTTAGGAATACTCAAATCCATGTAAATAATTTTATGGGAAATATGTTTAGCTACAAATCTCACTTTAAGCCCCATAGCTCCCTCTTCCAGCTCTAAGCTCTATCATGCTCTAAGCTTTATCAGTCTAAGCTCTAGAAATAGAATTTAACTGGACTCACAGATTCCAATCCATTTCTAGTTTGGGTAGAATTACTGTCATTACAAATTATATTTTTCATCAGAATATTTACCCATCAAGTCCATCTAATTCATGTATTTGTTAATTGTAATAAAAATTAATCTCTGCTCAAAAATAAGAGGACCACAATAAGGTGGAGAAATCTACTATCAGTGTTTTAAAAATTAAAAATGAATAACCAGTATATATTGTGTTTTATAAATAAATATATCTTCAGGAGAAAAGTATCATATACTTCAAAATATGATTTGGTAGTATAATGTATATGTTGGATTAAGTGTGAAGAAACTACATTTATGTGTTTATGCTGGTTTTCTGATAAATCATTTCTAGTGTTTCTCTAGCAATGTATTACATACCACACTAAAAAGCACTACTTATTATCCATTTGTATTTGATATAAATAAATGAGTGAATGAATAAATAAAATAATCTAGTAGTCATAAATTGAGTTCACACTGAATACTAAAAATGCTAAACATTATTATTTAAATAATAAATATATAGCATTCTTATCCTCAAAAACATTGAGTAAATAAACTGTTAACTTGATATGTTCCTGGATATGTATTCCTTGCAGTCCAAGGTCATCTTACAAGTGGCTTTCTTGCCATTAAACATTCTAGGTGACTTATGAAGAAAGAAAATTGTAAATGGAGTCAATAACCAGAGGCTTTGGTAGAGTCTTTGCTAATAACATTTATTTTTAAGAGATGTTAAGAAAAGAAGATGTGATTAATCCAATCATGTCATTAATTCAACAAATGCTTTTGGTGGTCTCCTAATGGGAACATAGTAACAGTGGTGTCTGTGCTTTTAGTTCTAATACAATGGAAAGATAAGAGTAGGAGAGACTTTTCTATGAGTAAAATGTTGGCTTTACAAGCATGAATACCAGGGTTCAATTCTTAAAACCCACATAAAAATGCCGAGTGTCAGCTTCCATGCTTGCAATCCAAGTGTTAGGGAAGCAGCAATAGGTAGTTCATGAAGCTCTCTCATCATCCACTTTAGCAGATTTGCCAAGTACCAAGACAATGCAAGTCCCTATTTCAAATAAAAAAAGTGGATGTTTCCTAAAAAACAACACTTGTATGAGGATACCCTCAGTGCATGCTACTTTGATAAGTGTTTGTATGCTTGTTCACATGTCCACATGTCCACATATACATAAACAAATTCACACAGAGATATAAATGCAAATAAAAAATATGATAAGTAAACAAAGGTATTGTGAGGGTATACTTGAATGATATGACTTAGAAAGGAAAAAGTGTAATTTTAGAGTGCAAAATACGGTATTCAAAGAAACAAAAATAATAACAGAATTTATGAGCAAAGACATAAGGGACCTGTGCATGTGAAATAGTATGGTTATACCATTTGAAGCAAGCTTAGCAGTCCTGGAATTTTAACCTGTATAGTCTCTTAATGGAACAGTAATGGAAAGACAACATGTAAGGGATAAACAGATGAAGTTTTGGGGGTCTATACTAAGTTTGATAGAAAATGTTGGATGTGTGTTGAACCTAGAGTGGCAGGATCTGACATACTCTCTGGCTTCTAGAAGAAAGTAATCTCTGGGCGAGATGCAAAGTGCAGCAAGATTAGCTAAGAAACCATGACTTCCAGGCTCCTTGAGAAATGATAGCATCTTGTACAACTCACAGGCAGTGGAAAGTAGACAGTTCCAAGTACATGTGAAGATGGTCCTCTCTAGCTACAACAAGCTATGTGTGCATCATGTCAAAGCATTGGAATGAGACTAGAAAAAAATATCATTCTCTGGAAAATAAAATAATCTGTAAAGTTTTTATTACATATTTTAGAACTTTATACATTTTGTTCAATATATTTTGATCATCTCTCACCCACCCATTCAGTATTTTTAAAATTCATATACGATGTGTGTAAAATGTGGATGCACACATGGAGAAACAGAGAAGGATATCAAGTGTCCTAATTTATCATTCTCTTCCTTCCACCATTTATTAAGGGTCTCCCATATGAATATGGAGTTTAAGTAAAAGCCAGCAAGTCCAAGAAATCTGTTTTCATTGTGTAGTAGCACTGGGTTACAGAGAAGTGTGCAGTCATACCTGGCTTCTCATGTAGGTGGTGGGAACACAAACTCAGGTCCTTAAGACATCACAGCAAGCACTCACTCTTACTTACTGATCTATCTCCCCAGCCCTGTATAACCTTCTTCTTAAATTGCAGCAATATTTCCAATGTCAGTTAGGCTTTTGTGAATGTAGAGAATAGAGGAGTTATTGATTTTAACAAGCTCAGGTAACCTAAAAGACAGAAGTGTTACTGATGTAAGACACAAACACATACATGCAGAGAGAGAGAGAGAGAGGTTACACCCACTGAGGGGCAGTCCATCAGTTCAAGGTCCAGGTGTAGACAGGTGTGGGAAGAATGAACACAATGTTATGCACAGTGGGTGAAGAACTGCATAGTAATTAAACTGTTTAAGAATAAGATAGAAGCTATGAAAGGGTAAGTGTGTTTCCTTGAGGGTATGCAATATGAGTGTGCTGCATACATGTGTGCATGTCTGTATACTTGAATATGTATGGGCACATGTGTACATGTGAGGGTTGAGTGAGTGTGTATTTGTGAATGTTCATTTGATTCATGAATGTGCCTGAGTGTTTGTACATATAAGAATGCAGTTTTGCATGAATGTGCATATATGTTTATTTGCATGTGCAAATGTGTGTATATGTACATGCTTGTGTGCATGTATATAGGTGTGTGTGCTTGTTATGTATGTTTATGCATGTGTGTGTGTGCATAAAGAGTAGTTCTCTTTCTACTGCCATAGCTGATTGTGCATACACTTCACAGGCTATTGGATTCTAAGATATCTAGAGCTCTGGGTTACACAACATACGTAATAGATGCTCAGTAACTAAGGGAGGGACCACTGCTCCAAGTTCCACTTTCTTCACACCTTCATGGTCATGCATTCCTTCCTCTAAATACAAAATATATATCCCTCAAAAAAGCTTGGGCACCAGTATGTATTATGGGCTGTTGCTCATCAACCACAGGGCATAGAGGCTTCTGTACTCTGTCTTCATGTGTGTGAGATCAGAGGCCCTGATAAGTTGCATGTTCATATTACAAATGACTTTGTGGGAGAGGTTGTATGGAGACCACTCCACCTGGATATTCATTCCATGTGCAGTCACCAAAAATAGACACTGATATAGATGTCAGGAAGGGAAAGCTGACAGCAGCCTGATAAGGCTGTCTCCTTAGAGGTCCCCCAGAGTCTGACATACCCAGAGGCAGATACTCGCAGCTAACCATTAATCTGATCAAAGGTTCCCAATGGAGAAGTTAGAGAGTAAACTGAAGGAGCCTAAAGGGTTGGTGGCCCCATGAGGAGAGCAACAATACCAACCAACCAGAGTTCCCCAGGGTCTAAACCACCAGCCTAGGAGCACATATGGAGAGACACATGACTCCAGCTGTATATGTAGGGGAGGATGGCCTTGTTAGGCATAGGTGGGAGACAAGGTCATTGGTACCCTGAAGGCTGAGCACTGAGTGTGTGTGTGTGGGGGAATCTGAGGGTGGGGAGAGGGATTGGGGGGGTAGGTGGGTAAGCACCCTCATAGAAGCAGGAGGAGGGTGGTTGGGATAAGGGGTTCCTGGGTGGTGGGGGGAATGCAGTAAGGGAATAAAATTTTTAAATGTAAATACTATATCCAATAAAAGAGGGGGAAAAAAGAAAAGCAGTTAGAACCAACATCCTTAATAAAATGTCAGCCCTCTTTTAAAAAACTATCTTGATACTAAAATTTGTTTTGAGAATTTTATATTGCAGAATGATCAGCCTTGGTGTATCTACTCAACAAGCAAGCTGGGCAGACCTGCTCAAACCTCTGAGGTCCGGGAATTCCATCTGGAGGCAGTGAAGACAAAGCATCAGAGGCTTGCCAATTTGCCCTTCCCCCCACTCCTCTTCTAACATCTCAACGCCCATAATCAGCTTGAAGAAGCTAATGAAGAGTCAGCGCCCCTATTCCCTGGGCTTGGGGACTAAGGTGGTAAATGTTGAGCTGTCTTTCTAGGGAAAAGTAGTGGTTTTGTGGGAATAGAGAGGATTAGCTAGGATTTATTGCATAGCCATAACCTATTAGTAGAAATCTGTATAATTATTACCAAGATGAAGATATAAATTCTTAAATGGCACCAATTTACTTTGATTACAAATTATAAGGTTTTCATTAGTACGGGCTTCTTACTGATATAAAAGTGAGATGAATATTGTTACTCTCATAGGCATTGTACCAGTATAACACATTTAGGAATACAAGGCTTAGACCCAGTCCTTCTTAAACTTTTTTTAACTGATTTGAGATGGGCAGCCTGTGAGTTAAGGAACTATAGCAAATTCATGGCTTGGAGTTTATTGTTAGGGTGTTTCCTATGTTTTATTTAGAGATAGCTGAGTGGAGTTATCAGACTACAGTCCAGATTACTTTACATGGATAGTTGGTTTTCAAAACATCAGAAATCCACAGAACTGACATGACAAACATTTCTGTATTAATGTTCATTTTGATTAGAGACCTGTCTGCTCCTGACAGCTTCCTATATTGAATTCTAAGAAGAAATTGAACATCTTTGAAGTTACTCCAGTTGTGGTGAGACAGCCACTAGACAAGAATTGCCTCTTCCCATCTACAGACAAATTACTGTCCAGAAAAGGACACACTTACAGAATAGTCGACTGATTATATCTGCCTAGACAGAGTAATCAGCACTTAATAATTCTGCAGCACTAAGGTCTGTCAGATGATCCTGGGCCAGAAGGCGGAAGAACAGATGCTCCAACGTTTTGAAGTAGAGGAAGTGTCCAGGTGTTCAGAGGTCTCTATAAATTGGCTAGGTTTTAGAAGCTATGCTTTGTACTTCCCACAATTATAGTTAACTCAGTCATTCTGGATTTCTGATGGGGTTGAAAACTTATCGCCTCATAGCCAATCCTGGCAATTTACCTTGAGAGAAAAAATTTGAGTGGATGGTCATCAGCTGACATTCATCCTAAAGCCAGGTTCAGAACTACATGTTTTAGTTAGGATAGATGACAGAGGTGCTGGTTAGTCAACAAAACGATGGACTGGGTATTAGGACCATCTTATACCTCACTGGTACAAATCGGCATATTTATGCTCTAATTGTATTTTGAGAGAAAAGTTTCATTTTAACAGGAAGGGTGATATGTAGGAGGAGCTAAGGTGGGAGGAGTAAGGAGAAGAGGAGGAGTAAGAAGAGGAGGAGAAGAAGGAGAGGAGAAGCTAGGTGATGAAAGAGAGAAAGAGGGGGGAGACAGGGAGGCAGATGTTCATGTAGCTCCACTAGTCAAAGATAGTTGATATATCTAAGTTGGGTAGCGGGTTACACCTCTGATTGAACAATACCAAACTTATAAAGCCTATGATTAACATTTTTTTAAAAAATGTATAAATGCAAAAAGAAAAAGGGGGCATGGGATAGGGATTTTCTAAGGGGGGAATGGGGAAAGGGGATGGCATCTGAAGTGTAAATAAAATATCTAATAAAAATGAAAAAAAATGACTTTATAGAAAAGTCTCTTACCTTAAAAGACAATCACTCCAAGTACATCTTTTAGAAGAGTATTGTGAGTAAGGGATATGCCATAATGGCTGAAGGCAAGAAAATAGTTTGAAATAGGGTGAACATTCTCTTGGGGACTGTTACTGGGCATGGGAAGAAGAGAGACAATGTTTCATGAAGAAATGGAAAGACACAGAAATTCTCTGACCATAAAAGAAGTGGTAAAGGCCTGTTTATCAAAATAAAGCAAGAATCTCAGTCTGAGATGGTCCTTTGGAAAAATGCCTCATGGGAGCTTGCAAGATGTCTTGATTAGTGAAATGTTTTGGGTAAAAGACTGAGGAATTGAGTGTGTATGCCTAGTACCATAGAAAAACAGAAAAGGTTGTGCAATCTGTAATCCCATCCCTGGAAAACAGTCTAACAGAATCATCTTTCTGAAAATTCAGAAAAAGCATGACTGCCCAAAGCATAATTGGAAGAATGAGCAGCTTGGTCTGGCTTCATTAGTATATAAACACATGACTATGTACACACATATACATGTGTCCATATATGCACACATACAATTGTATATTTACACACACATACACACATATACATATGTTCATACACATGCATACAAAAATCCCACATAATTCCTGATGCAGATGGAGACAAAATTGCTCAACTTGTCTGTTATTTTCACTAGGATGTTACAGTTTCCTGGACCTAGCTCTTAGGTGAGGATTGATTGAGAAGCACAAGACAACAGAAAATAACTTTTCTTCACATTTGGCTCTTACTGAAGTAAAACTAACATGCAAAAAACATCTCTTTTCTATGTCTTATCAAGTTTTTATCAGCTCATTAATATTCTTTTAGTCTTTTATTTTAACAGTTTAATGTATTTGATGTTTCTAATTTACATAAAGACAACATCTTTGAGTTAATCCAACCTTTTTTTTTCATTTTAGCAAGCCTATTGCAATTTATTGATTTCATTAGTATATGCAGACCTCAGATACTATCTTTGCTGGCCCAAATGTTTCTTGTAGAGGCTCACCTTTTGTCCTAGAAGTAAACAATTATTTCCCTGTGCCTTCTACTAGCAGCCTTACCTGCACTTATTAATGTGTTGATTCATTTATCAGATATTTATATTCAGTAATTACTGTACCCCAAGTAATATACCAGTGTGCTTGTTGTGATAAGTTGATAATATACAATTATTAGCAAAGGATAGAGCACCTCCTCATGTAGTTTGGGGATTTAGTACTGTTGAAGTGCCAGCAGACAAAGCCTAAAGGGAAGAATCCCTTCTGTTGTGAGGATTTTCCACAGGGTGAGAAGCAACATGGAAAAAAATTTGTTGTTAGGCTAAACAAAAAATTTTGGAGAGTATTTGCCTACCATGTACAAGCTCTGAGTAGGTTGAAACTCCAGCTTTTTATAAGCAAAGAATGGTAGAGAATATAGCTGTAATATCAGCATTTTATTAGGTAAATCCATGAGGATCTAGAGTCCAAAGTCATCATTTGCTACATAGGGGGTTGGAAGCCAGCCTGAGCTACACAAGACACAGTCAAACAGAACCTTCTCTGTTCTACTTTCTGTTAAAATCTTTTAGTATAATGGGGGTGAGCCATGAAGTGCAGGCAGCACAGAGTATTCTGTCCATATGGATCACTAGATTATGATGAATGTGTACATTTCATTCAGTATGCAAGGAATATAAAGAGAAAACTTTCTGACTATAAAATAACATGTCCCAATGCATATGGGATGGGAAATATACAGAATGATAGTTTTGTTGTCAAACACATAGGATCATAAGTATTTATCACACAAATCTTTGATTCCTAGTTCCAGGTACCTACTACATGTGTTAAAATGGCTTGATTTTAAGATGCATTATCATGTTCTTATCACAATACATGTATCATGAAAATCTATTTGTTTGTTTTTTTATTTTTTGCAAATGCAGAATATTGGTCGCCCATTCCATCAGTGTCTGCTCCATCCCCCTCTCCCCATGATTGCACTTCTTGTGGACAGAATAAGTTTTGGGTTGAAAGTTTTGTGGATGGGTTGGTGTCCTTATTGCTCCATTGGGGTTACTGCCTGGCTACAGGAGGTGGCCTCTTCAGGTTCCATTTCTCCAGTGCTATGAGTCAAATGTAAGGTCTCCCCCATTGATTCTTGGTTGCTTCTGTTTTCCCAAGTCTCTGTTTTACCCTGGATATGCTCCCCCTCCTCCCCAACACCATCAGTTGCAGACTTCAATTAATTCTCAGTCCATCTGTCCATCTCTCTTGTCCCTCCCCACACCTGATTCTGAACATCTCTATTCTCACTCATCTCCTCTCCCTCTCAGGTCCCTCTCTCCATCTCCTTTCTTATTGAGAATTTTATGATTGGCAAATAAATTCACATAAACACTGCTGAATAAAATAACTACTAAAACTGTGGTTTTCACTGGGTAACTTTTAAAATATTTAATAATAATTTAATTAATATATAATATAGTTAAATGATATATAATTCAATTAAATTAACTATAATTTAATTAATATTTAATATTCATTTACAAAAACCAATTAACAGTACTTAATCTTGGTTTGGAGTCATGACTAACTGGATAAAAGCATTATTTAAAGTTTTAAAGTACAGGGACATAATTTTGAATGTTTGAGTCTCTAGATACTAACAGACCTCCAATATGGCTTCTGAAATTTTGTCATGTGTGTGTGTGTGTGTGTGTGTGTGTGTGTGTGTGTGTGCATATGTATGTTTTGAGACATGGTTTCTCTGTGTAACAAGCCCTGGCAGTCCTGGACTTTGTAGTCCAGGCCAGACTTGAACTCACAGAGATCCTCCTGCTTCTTCCTTTCAGGTCCTGTGATTAAAGGTATGCAATGTCACACTCTACACCAGAAACTCCAGAAACTCTATCTTAAAAGAAGGAAGTGAACAGGACATTTACATCTTAACTGACCTCTATGCACAGGCACATCAGAATACCAACTTCCTTTGAGTTGAAGCACATCAGATTTAATGGAAGTTCTTTTAGCATCTGGATGTTCTAAAGGGGGTAAAACACTCCACCCTCCATGGAACCATTTTAAAACTCAGAACAAACATATTTCAAAAACTTCAGAATGCCCCTAAAACTGACCAGATTCATTAGGTTCCTCCTTCCCCAAGCATATAAGCAGCAAATACTAATAAGAGATACTTTCAGACAAGCACAGATGTCTAGAAGATCCTGAAAGCAGCTGAATTTTATAGTAGAGATACTATGTGACATGTTGAACTGCCCACAAGTCATACAGTCAGGTTCAAGTTTCAACTTTTCATGAGCTACTCACATCAGGGTAAGCTTTGGTTATACAGCTGTCTTTGAGGTACTTATGCCCATTTAAGTAACTCCACACCCACATACCTCTAAAGAATTCCAATAAAAGCCATTTGTTTAGCAAGCTGGAATTTGTAGTATACTTAATTTGGTCTGTCCTTGTTTCCCTACCTTAGGTGTGTAAACCTCTGTACATGTCTCCCTAGGGATAGTGTTACACAACAACATACTGGCATGATCACATACACAAACAAACAAATGCACATACCACATACACATGCATATACTATACATATATACTACACTCCTGTGCATATAACATTTAAAAATATGACACACACATTTGTATGCTACACATGCATTGTTTCCCTGACACAAGAGCAATACTCAGTCTTATAATGTAGTAGATGAGAATTGATAATGTAATAAAGATCATGGCTTTAACTAAAATAACATTGAATAAAAAAGTACTGGAATTTGTCTTTTGCCTTCCTTGTTTCTTGGAGGAGGGGTAATTCTAAGACCCAAAGACTTTACAACAGTCTGAGGGCCGAGAGGTATAATTATGCTGGAGACATTAAAATTATGCCTACTTCCCTCCATGAGTTATAAGTATACCTGCTGACAAAAATATTGTTCAATTTGTTTTGATTACTTTACATCCAAAGTTGTTAAAAATGAGATGCTTTGGATTCCTCTAATATATGTAACAATTATTAGAGGATAAAGTTGGTTTTTATCCGATATTCTCACTCAGCTAAAAAAGATTGGTTATTAAATTAATCCAAAACAAAGTTCAAACTTAAGATTTATGAAACTAATGGGGCAATACAGCCTGACTTGCCTACTCCAGCTGCCATTCCAGTAAGTGCTTATAGAATTATTATAGATATAAAAGATATTTTTTATACCATCCCTTTACATTTCTGGTAAAGGTGAGAGGTTTATATTCAATAAATTTGCTCGTAATTTTTGAGAGCCCATGAAGCGTTAGAAATGTTTGCCTTAAAGAATAGTTAATTGCTTTACAATATATATTATATTGTTGTTGCTTTAATACAAAATATTAAGAGTTTAAATCTTTTAGTGTATATTATTCATTATGGGATACTTTATTGGCGAATTTCTCTGAAGAGGTTTTTCTGCAAGCCTTTGCTCCAATATAACGAGCTTTAAAAATTTTTGGAGTACTCATTGCTCCAGAAAGAATTCAAAGGCAGTATCTTTTCAATATTTGAGACCTCAGTTATATCCTAGGCAGATTGTGACATGGAAAATCCTAATTTAAAAAAAGATAGTTGGGGCTAGAGAGATGGCTCAGCCATTAAAGGCTAGACTTAAAATTAAAAATGGAAAAATTGAATTCCCAGCAACCACATGCGGGCTCTCAACCATTTGTGTTGGGGATCTAGCACCGACTTCTGGCTTGTAAGTGTACATGCAAAACGAAAATGGTTTGCTTTTAACCTTGATTTGTGTTTAATGATTTTAAAAACTTGTTAAGAGATATTAGCCTTCCGCCTCTGGTCCGGATACCAGTGGCTCGAGCAGTCTCCCAGCTGATCTGCTCCCCTCTGGAAACTGAGTTCGGAGGCACCCTAGGGAAGGCACAGACCACAGAGCTGCAGAGGCACCCAAGAGAGGTCAAGGACCTTAGAGCTGCAGGCATCCTAGTGAGGACACAGCCCTCAGAGCAGCAGAGCAGGGAACACCATAACTCTAAGCATCCTAGAGGAGCAACTACATTCAGAAGAGCAAACACCTAGCTGGTCTACCACTGTGGAGACTTCATATCCTGAAATATCCTAGAAGAGCCACTGATCCCAGAGCAGCTGGAGCTCAGGATCATAGAGTCATCCATACCCCGAGGAGGTCTGATACAACAAAGATAACTGAAAAGGCAGACTCCAGTCAGAACCAGTGAGTTCGAGTAGAACTACAGCTAACCAAATGGATACAAAAATGTGGTACATTTACACAATGGAATATTACTCAGCTATTAAAAATAATGAATTCGAGAAATTCTTAGGTAAATGGATGGAACTAGAAAATATCATCCTGAGTGAGGTAACCCAAACACAAAAGAACACACATGGCATTTACTCACTGATAAGCGGAGATTAGCCCAAAAATTTGAAACAACAAAGATTCAACTACCAGACGACAAGAAGCTCATGAAGAAGAAAGAACAAGTGAGGATGCCTAGGTCTTTCTTAGAAGGAGTAACTAAATACCCAAGGTAGCAAATATGGACACAAAGTGTGGGTCAGAATCTGAAGGGGGGGTTGTAAGGAGACCATTCCATCTGGGTATTCATTCCATGGGCAGTCACCAAAAATAGACGCTGATAGGGATGTCAGAATGGGAAAGCTGACAGCAGCCTGATAAGGCTGTCTCCTTAGAGGTCTCCCAGAGTCGGACATACCCAGAGACAGACACCCACAGCTATCCATTAATCTGATCAAAGGTTCCCAATGGAGGAGTTAGAGAGTAAATTGAAGGAACCTTAAGGGCTGGTGGCCCCGTGAGGAGAGCAACAATACCAACCAGCCAGAGCTCCCCAGGGTCTAAACCACCAGCCTAGGAGCACATATGGAGAGACACATGACTCCAGCTGTATATGTAGGGGAGGATGGCCTTGTTGGGCATAGGTGGGAGACAAGGTCAATGGTACCCTGAAGGCTGAGCACTGGGGGGGGGGGAATCTGAGGGTGGGGAGGGGGCTGGGGGTAGGTGGATAAACACCTTCATAGAAGCAGGAGGAGGGGGATAGGATAAGGGGTTCCTGGGTGGTGGGGGATATATGGTAAGGGGATAAAATTTGAAATGTAAATATTATATCCAATAAAAGAGGGGAAAAAATAGAAAAGCGGGTAGAACCAACATTCTTAATAAAATGTCAGCCCTCTTTAAAAAAAAAAACTATCTTGATACTAAAATTTGTTTTGAGAATTGTATATTGCAGAATGATCAGCCTTGGTATATCTACTCAACAAGCAAGCTGGGCAGACCTGCTCAAACCTCTGAGGTCCGTGAATTCCATCTGGAGGCAGCATCAGAGGATTGTCAATTTGCTCTCCACCACCCCCCCCACTCCTCTTCTAATATCTCAACGCCCATAATCAGCTTGAAGAAGCTAATGAAGAGTCAGCACCCCTATTCCCTGGGCTTGGGGACTAAGGTGGTAAATGTTGGGCTGTTTCTCTAGGGAAAATTAGTGGTTTTGTGGGAATAGAGAGGATTACCTAGGGCTTATTGCATAGCCATAACCTATTAGTAGAAATCTGTATAATTAATATCAAGATGAAGATATAAATTCTTAAATAGCACCAATTTACTTTGTTTTCAAATTTTAAGGTTTTCATTGGCATGAGCTTCTTAGTGATATAAGAGTGAGACGAATATTGTTACTCTCATAGGCATTGTACCAGTATAACACATTTAGGAATACAAAGCTTAGACCCAGTCCTTCTTTAACTTTTTTTAACTGATTTGAGATGGTCAGCCTGTGAGTTAAGGAACTATAGCAAATTCATGACTTGGAGTTTATTATAAGGGTGTTCTCTATGTTTTATTTAGAACTAGCTGAGTGGAGTTAACAGACAACAGTCCAGATTACCTTACATGGATAGCTGGTTTTCAAAACATCAGAAATCCTTAGAATTGACATGACAAACATTTGAGTATTAATGTTCATTTTGATTAGAGACCTGTCTGCTCCGGACAGCTTCCTATATTGAAATCTAAGAAGAAATTGAACATCTTTGAAGTTACTCCAGTTGTGGTGAGACAGCCACTAGACAAGAATTGCCACTCTCCTTCTACAGACAAATTACTGTCCAGAAAAGGACATACTTACAGAATAGTCGACTGATTATATTTGCCTAGACAGAGTAATCAGCCCTTAATAATTCTGCAGCACTAAGGTCTGTCAGATGATCCTGGGCCAGAAGGCAGAAGAACAGATGCTCCAACGTTTTGAAGTAGAGCGAGTGTCCAGGTGTTCAGAGGTCTCTATAAATTGGCTAAGTTTTAGAAACTACGATTTGTACTTCCCACATTTATAGTTAACTCAGTCATTATGGATTTCTGATGGGGTTGAAAACATATAGCTATTGACCTTAAGAGAAAAGATTTGAGTGTACGGTCGTCAGCTGACATTCATCCTAAAGCCAGGTTCAGAATTAAATGTTCTAGTTAGAATAGATGACAGAGGAGCTGGTTAGTCAACAAAAGGATGGACTGGGTATTAGGACTATACTGTACCTCACTGGCACAAATTGGCATAATTATGCTCTAATTGTATTTTGAGAGAAAAGTTTCATTTTAACAGGAAGAGTGATGTGTAGGAGGAGCTAAGGTAGGAGGAGTACTGAGAGGAAGAAAAGGAGTAAGAAGAGGAGAAGAAGAAGGAGAGGAGAAGCTAGGTGATGAAAGAGAGAAAGAGTGGGGAGACAGGGAGGCAGATATTCATGTATCTCCACCAGTCAAAGATAGTTGTTATATCTAGGTCGGTCAGTGGGTTACACCTCTGATTGAACAATTCCAAACTTATAAAGCCTATGATTAACATTTTTTTTAAAAAATGTATAAATGCAAAAAGGAAAAGGGGGCATGGGATAGGGGTTTCCTAAGGGGGGGGAGGAGAATGGGAATAGGGGATGCCATCTGAAGTGTAAATAAAATATCTAATTAAAAAAAAAGAATTTGAGGAGAACACAGGTAAACAGGTAGAAGCCCTTAAAGAAATGCAAGAAAACATAACCAAACAGATGAAGGAATTAAAACTGTCCAGGATCTAAAAATGGAAGTAGAAGCAATAAAGAAATCTCAAAAAAAAGAGACTACTCTGGAGATAGAAAACCTAAGAAAAAGACCAGAGGTCATAGATGCAAGCATTACCAACAGAATACTAGAGATAGAAGAGAGAATCTCATGTGCAGAAGACACCATGGAAAACATTGACAAAACTGGCAAGGAAAATGCAAAATGAAAAAAGCTCCTAACCCAAAACATCAGGAAATCCAGGACACAATGAGAAGACCAAACCTAAGGATAATAGGTATAGATGAGGATGAAGACTCCCAACTTAAAGGGCCAGTAAATATCTTCAACAAAATTATAGAGGAAAACTTTGCTAACCTAAAGAAAGAGATGTCCATAAATATACAAGAAGCCTACAGAACTCCAAATAGACTAGACCAAAAAAGAAATACCTCTCATCACATAATAATCATAACATGAAATGTGCAAAACAAAGACGAGATACTAAAAGCAGTAAGAAAAAATGGCAAAGTAACAAATAAAGGCAGACCTATAAGAATTACACCAGACTTTTCACAAGAGACTATAAAAGCCAGACGTTCCTGGACTGATATCATACAGGCCCTAAGAGAATACAAATGCCAGCCCAGACTACTATACCCAGCAAAACTCTCAATCAATATTGATGGAGAAATTAAAATATTCCATGACAAATCCAAATTTACACAATATCTTACCACAAATCCAGCACTTCAAAGGATAATTGGTCGAAAACTCCAAAACAAGGAGGGAAACTACAACCTAGAAAAAGCAAGAAAGTAATCTTCCAACAATCCTAAAAGAAGGTAGCTATACAAACCTAACTCCACTGCCAATAACAAAAATAACAGGAAACAACATTCATTTTTCCTTAATATCTCTTAATATCAATGGACTCAATTCCCCAATAAAAAGACATAGATCATCAGACTGGACACATAAGCAGGACCCAACATTTTGCTGCATACCGGAAACGCACCTTTGTGAAAAAGACACACACTACCTCAGAGTAAAAGGTTGGAAAACAATCCTCCAAGCAAATGGCCCCAAGAAACAAGCTGAAGGAGCAATTCTAGTATCAAATAAACTAGTTTTTCAACTAAAAGTAATAAAAAGAGATAAAGAAGGACACTTCATATTCATCAAAGGAAAAGTGAACCAAGAGGAACTTGCAATTCTGAACATCTATGCTCCAAATGCAAGGGCACCCACATACATAAAAGAAACTTTACTAAAGCTTAAAGCATACATTGGACCTCACACAATAGTAGTGGGAGATTTCAACACCCCACTCTCAGCTATGGACAGATCATGGAAACAGAAACTAAACCAAGACACAATGAAACTAACAGAAGTTATGAATCAATTGGACTTAACTGACATCTATAAAACATTCCATCCTAAAACAAAAGAATATACCTTTTTCTCAGCACCTCATGGTACCTTCTCCAAAATAGACCATATAATTGGTCACATAACAGGCCTCAACATACAAAAAGATTGAAATAATCCCTTGTACCCTATCAGACCACCATGGACTAAGACTTGTCTTTGACTTGGACAAAAACAACGAAAAGCCCACATATACATGGAAACTGAACAATGCTCTACTCAATGGTAACTTGGTCAAGGAAGAAATAAATAAAGAAATTAAAGACTTTTTAGATTTAAATGAAAATGAGGACACATCATATCAAAATTTGTGGGACTCCATGAAAGCAGTACTAAGAGGAAAACTCATAGCTCTAAGTGCCCACAAAAAGAAAATGGAAAGAACGTACATTAATAAATTGACAGCACACCTGAAAGAGTTAGAACAAAAAGAAGCTAGTATACCCAAGAGGAGTAGATGACAGGAAATAATCAAACTCAGGGCTGAAATCAACCAAGTTGAAACAAAAAGAACTATACAAAATAGCAACAAAACTAGGAGCTGGTTCTTTGAGAAAATCAACAAGATAGACAAACCCTTAGCCAGACTAACCATAGGGCGCAGAGACAGTACTCAAATTAATAAAATCAGAACTGAAAAGGGAGACATAACAACAGAAACAGAGGAAATTAAAAAAAATCGTAAGATCCTACTACAAAGGCCTATACTCAACAAAACTGGAAAATCTGGATGAAATGGACAATTTTCTAGATAGATACCGGGTACCAAAGTTAAACAAGGAGCAGATAAACCATCTAAACAGTCACATAACCCCTAAAGAAATAGAAGCAATCATTAAAAACCTCCCCACCAAAAAAGTCCGGGACCAGATGGGTTTAGTGCAGAATTCTATCAGACCTTCCAGGAAGACCCAATACCAATTCTCTTCAAACTATTCCACAGAATAGAAACAAAAGGAACAATACCCAACTCATTCTATGAAGCTACAATTACACTCATACCTAAGCCTCACAAAGACCCAACAAAGAAGAACTATAGACCAATCTCTCTTATGAATATCGATGCAAAAATACTCAAGAAAATTCTCGCAAACCGAATCCATCAACACATCAAAGCAATTATCCATCATGATCAAGTAGGCTTTATCCCAGGAATGCAGGGACGGTTCAATATTCGGAAATCCATCAATGTAATCCACTACATAAATAAACTCAAAGAAAAAAACCACATGATCATCTCACTAGATGCTGAGAAAGCATTTGACAAAATACAACATCCCTTCATGTTAAAAGTCTTGGAAAGGTTAGGAATCTAATGTCCATACCTAAACATAGTAAAAAGCAATATACAGCAAGCCAGTAGCCAACATCAAACTAAATGGAGAGAAACTTGAAGCAATCCCACTAAGATCAGGGACTAGACAAGGCTGCCCACTCTCACCCTACCTCTTCAATATAGTACTGGAAGTCCTAGCTAGAGCAATTAGACAACAAAAGGAAGTCAAAGGGATACAAATAGGAAAGGAAGAAGTCAAAATTTCACTATTTGCGGATGATATGATACTATACTTAAGTGACCCTAAAACTTCCACCAGAGAACTCCTAAACCTGATAATCAACTTTAACAATGTGGCTGGATATAAAATCAACTCAAACAAATCAGTAGCCTTCCTATACTCAAAAGATAAACAGGCTGAGAAAGAAATTATGGAAATGACACCCTTCACAATAGTTACAAATAATATAAAATATCTTGGAGTGAATCTAACAAAGCAAGTGAAAGATCTGTATGACAAGAATGTCAAGTCTCTGAAGAAAGAAATTGAAGAAGATCTCAGAAGATGGAAAGATCTCCCATGCTCCTGGATTGGCAGGATTAATATAGTAAAAATGGCCATCTTGCCAAAAGCAATCTATAGATTCAATGCAATCCCCATCAAAATTCCAAAATCAATTCTTCATAGAGAGAGAAAGAGAAATTTGCAAATTTATTTGGAACAACAAAAAACCCAGGATAACAAGAACTATTCTCAACAACAAAAGAACTTCTGGGGGAATCACCATCCCTGACCTCAAACTATACTACAGGGCAATAGTAATAAAAACTGCATGGTATTGGTACAGAGACAGGCATGAAGATCAATGGAATAGAACTGAAGATCCAGAAATGAGCCCACATACCTATGGTCACTTGATCTTTGACAAAGGAGCTAAAACCATCCAGTGGAAAACGGACAGCATTTTCAGCAAATGGTGTTGGTTCAACTGGACGTCAACATGTAAAAGGATGCAAATCGATCCATTCATATCTCCTTGTACAAAGCTCAAATCCAAGTGGATAAAAGACCTTCACTTATAACCAGATACACTGAAACTAATAGAAGAGAAGGTGGGAAAGACCCTTGAATACCTAGGCACAGGGGAAAAGTTCCTGAACAGAACACCAATGGCTTATGCTCTAAGATCAAGAATTGACAAATGGGACCTCATCAAATTGCAAAGCTTCTATAAGGCAAAGGACATTGTCAATAAGACAAATCGGCAGCCAACAGATTGGGAAAAGATCCTAACCAATCCTACATCCGATAGAGGGCTAATATCCAAGATATACAAAGAACTCAAGAAATTATACTCCAGACAACCATATAACCCTATTAAAAAAATGGGGTACAGAGCTAAACAAAGAATTCTCAACAGAGGAAACTCGAATGGCTGAGAAACACCTTAAGAAATGCTCCACATCCTTAGTCATCAGGGAAATGCAAATCAAAACAACACTGAGATACCACTTCACACCAATCAGAATGGATAAGATCAAAAACTCAGGTGATAATAGATGCTGGTGAGGATGCAGAGAAAGAGGAACATTCCTGCATTGTTGGTGGGATTGCAAGATGGTACAACCACTCTGGAAATCAGTCTGGCGGTTCCTCAGAAAGCAGGACATAGCATTACCTGAGGATCCAGTGATAGCACTCCTGAGCATATACCCAGAAGATGCTCCAACATATAATAAAGACATATGCTCCACTATGTTCATAGCAGCCTTATTTATAATAGCCAGAAGCTGGAAAGAACCAAGATGTCCCGCAACAGATGAATGGATACAAAAAATGTGGTACATCTACACAATGGAATATTACTCAGCTATTAAAAATAATGAATTTGAGAAATTTTTAGGTAAATGGATGGATCTAGAAATTATCATCTTGAGTTAACCCAATCCCAAAAGAACACACAGGGTATTTACTCACTGTTAAGCAGATGTTAGCCCCAAAGCTAGGATTAGCGAAGACTCAACCAGCAGACCACATGAATCTCATGAAGAAGGAAGACCAAGAGGGGATGCCTCAGTTCTACTTAGGACAAGTAACAAAAATGTTCAAGGGAACAAATATGGAAACAAAACATGGGACAGAAACTGAAGTAGGGGCCATCAGGAGACCACTCCACCTCTGTATTCATCCCATGTACAGCCACCTAAGCTAAACACTGTTGTGGATGGCTGGAAGTGCATAATCTGAGGAACATGATATAGCTGTCTCCTTAGAGGTCTGCCAAAGACTAACACACTCAGAGGAAGATCCTCACAGTTAACCACTGATATGATCAGGGGGTTCCCAATAGAGAACTTAGAGAGAGGACTGAAGGAACAGAAAGAGTTTGTGACCCCAAGAGGAAAGCAAGAGGAATACCAAACAACCAGAGCCCCCCAGGGTCTAAACCACCAGCCAGGGAACACATAGGGAGGGACCCAAGACTCCAGTAGTATATGTAGGGGAGGATGGCCTTGTCGGGCATAGGTGGAAGAGGAGTTTCTTGGTCCCATAAAAAAATAAACACAGAGTGTGGGGGGGAATGTGAGGGTGGGGAGGGGATAGTGGGGGGATAGGTGCAGTCACTGCCTCATAGAAGCATGAGGAGGGGGATGGGATGGAAGGTTTCTGGGTGGTGGGAGGAAGTGGGGTTAGGGGATAAAATCTGAAATATAAATATTACAAACAATTTTAAAAGGTGGGAAAAGTTGTTAGAACCAACATCTTTTAAAAAAATATCAGTCCACTGGGGGGGGGGGAATTCTTTTTTCTTGATACTAAAATTGTTCTGAGAATTGTATATTGCAGAATACACAGCCTTGGTGTATCTACTCATCAAGCATACTGAGCAGACCTGCCCAAACCTCCAATGTCCTGGAATTCCATCTGGATTCAGTGAAGACACAGCATCAGAGGCTTATCAACTTACTCTTTCCCCCACCCCTCTTCTAATATCTCAACGCCTGTAATCAGCTTGAAGAAGTTAAAGAAGAGTCAGCGCACCTATTCCCTGAGCTTGGGGACTAATGTGGTTAATAATGGTCTGTCTTTCTAGGGACAAGTAGTGGTTTTGTTGGAACAGGGGGGATTAGCTAGGACTTATTGAATAGCCACAACCTATTGGTAGAAATCTGTATAATTATTATCAAGATGAAGTTATAATTTCTTAAATGGTACAAAATTTACTTTGATTTCAAATTTAAGGTTTTCATTGGTACAAGCTTCTTATTAATATAAAAGTGAGATGAATATTGATACTCTCATGGGCAATGTGCCTGTATAACACATTTAGGAATACAAGGCCTAGACCCAGTCCTTCTTTAACTTTTTTAACTGATTTGAGACGGTTAACCTATGAGTTAAGGGACTATAGCAAATTTATGGCTTTGAGTTTATTGTTAAGAGGTTTCCCATATTTTATTTAGAAATAGCTGAGAGGAGTGAACAGACAACAGTCCAGGTGACCTTACATGGATAGTTGGTTTTCAAAACATCAGAAGTCCATAGGATTGATGCTACAAATATTTATATATTAATGTCCATTCTGATTAGAACCTGTCTGCTCCTGACAGCTTCCTGTTGTGGATTCTAAGAAGAAATTGGGCAACCTTGGAGTTATGCCAGTTGTGTGGTGACAGCCACTAAGCAAGAATTGCCTCTTTCCATCTACAGACAAATTACTGTCCAGAAAAGGACACACATGCAGAATAGTTGACTGATTATATCTGCCTAGACAGAGTAATCAGCCCTTAATAATTCTGCATCACTAGGTCTGTCAGATGACTCTGGGCCAGAAGGCTGAAGATTTGATGCTTGAACGTTTGGTAGTATAGGAGCTCTTCAGGTGTTCAGAGGTCTCTATAAATTGGCTAAGCTTTAGAAGCTACGTTTAGTGCTTCCCATAACTTCAGTTAACTCAGTCATTCTGGATTTCTGACGGGGTTGAAGACCCATAGTCTCATAGCCAATCCCGGCTATTTACTTTGAGAGAAAAGATGTGAGTGGATGGTTTTCAGCTGACATTCATTATAAAGCCAAGAAAAAAGCCAGGTTCAAAAGTAAGTGTTTTAGTTAGGAGAGATAACAGAGGTTCTGGTTAGTCAACAAAATGATGGACTGGGTATTAGGACTATCTTGTACCTCACTGGTACAATTAGGATTAATTATGCTCTAATTGTATTTTGAGAGAAAAGTTTTATTATAACAGGAAGGGTGATATGTAGGAGAAGCTAAGGGAGAACGAGTTCCAAGTGGAAGAGATGGAGTAAGGAGAGGAGGAGATGAAGGAGAGGAGAAGCTAGGTGATGAGAGAGAGAAAAAGAGGGGGGCATGGAGGCAGATGTTCACATGTCTCCACCAGTCAAAGATAGTTTATATATCTAGGTTGGGTATTGGGTTACACTTCTGATTGAGCATTACCAAACTTATAAAGCCTTCATTAACATTTAATAAAAAATAAAATAAAAGATATGGATGATACCATCCAAGCATAAAATAGATACTAATCCAATAAGGCAATATTAATAAAAGACAGTTGGAACATATTTATTAATAACTGTAAGAAAGAAGAGACTAGTTTTAGGTTAAAAATTAGTCTATAAAAGCTTAAAGACTAACACCACAATAATCATCACAAAGTATATATCTCACAAATCACAGTATTCTACCAAACTAAATTATACAGAACTTTATGCAAGAGGTTTGTATAAAAATGTACAATGATATTTTTTGGCTTAAATGCTTACCATTTAAAATACAAGTTTGAAAATTTATTCTATATCACCATTAATCAATGATGTCAGATTAACACTGGGTGAAAGATATTTTCATATTTTATAGTTATTAAAACAATTTAAAATGAATATTTGTCATTTCTGAGTGAAAATATTTCCAATTAATACCAAGTATAAGACTAACCTGTGGGAATTGTCTGATAATGAGTAAGGTATCAATACTGATTACATACTTACAACAATATTTCTCTTTTTAAATAACATGTTTCTATATAAATATTCAGAAAGCAACTACCTATCAAGTTAGTCTGCTATATTGATGGATTTCATCCAAAGTTTGAGCTTGTGAACTAAATGATTTGCCATATAGTTGACATTTTTAAGGTTTGTCTCCAGTATGCATGTTGTGCTATGTTTGAGGACATGATTTCTGTGAAAAAAAATTCACAACCTTTAAATAGTAATGCTTGTCCCCAAGATATATTCTGTGGTGATCTTGAAGGAATGGGGACAAGAAAAGTATTTCACACATTCATTGCACTTGGAATAGGAAAGGCTGCTTTCCAGAATAGATTCTTTGATGCACATGGAGAGTTGAAGACCAGGTTAAAAAAAAACTGACTACTTTCTTATTCAAGAAGACTACCTCTTGTATGGATTCTGTAGTGAACTTGAACATTTGAGGATGGGATAAATGATATTCCATGTTCATTATATTTGTAACATTTATGTCCAGGAAGGATTTGGTGTTAAACTTTAAGATCTGAGAACTGTGTAAAAGGTTTGCCACATTCAATGTATTTCTAAGGTTTATCTCCATTATGGATTCTATGTTGAACTTGAAAATTTGAGGAATCTGTAAATGATTTCACACACTTATATATTTGTAAGTTTTGTTTTCAGTGTGAATATTTTGGTGAACTTTAAGTTGGAAAACTGATAAGTTATTTTCTACACTTATTTTATTTATATGGTTTATCTCTAGTATGTAATCTATTGTGAGTTTTAAGACTTGAAGACTGTGTAAAAGTGTCCCCACACTCATCCACTTTTTAAGGATTGTTTCCAGTATGGATTCTATGGTGAACTTTAAGATCTGAAGACTGTGTAAAACATTTGCCACATTCATAACATTTGTAAGGTTTGTCTCCAGTATGGATTCTGTGGTGAACTTTAAGTTTTGAGGACTCCTTAAAAGATTTCCCACATTCATAACATTTGTAAGGTTTGTCTTCTGTATGGATTCTATGATGAACTTTAAGATTTGAAGAGTGAGTAAAACATGTGCCACATTCATTACATTTGTAAGGTGTGTCTCCAGTATGGATTCTATAGTGAACTTTAAGATTTGAAGACTGTGTAAAACATTTGCCACATTTACTACATTTGTAAGGTTTGTCTCCAATATGGATTCTGTGGTGAACATTAAGTTTTGAGGACTTGTTAAAAGATTTCCCACATTCATAACATTTGTAAGGTTTGTCTCCTGTATGAATTCTGTGGTGAACATGAAAAGTTGATGATTGTATAAAAGATTTCCCACATTCGTTACATTTGTAAGGTTTGTTTCCAGTATGGATTCTATGATGAACTTTAAGACTTGAAGACTGTGTAAAGCATTTGCCACATTCACTACATTTGTAAGGTTTCTCTCCAGTATGGGTTCTGTAGTGAACCTTAAGTTTTGAGGACTGTTTAAAAGATTTCCCACATTCATTACTTTTGTAAGGATTGTCTCCGGTATGGATTCTATGGTGTACTTTAAGTTTTGAGGACTGGTTAAAAGATTTCCCACATTCATTACATTTGTAAGGTTTGTCCTTGGTCTGAATTCTATGGTGAACTTTAAGTCTTGAAAACTGTAGAAGCAATTTTCCACATACATTACATTTGTAAGGTGTCTCTTGAGTAGAAATTCTGTAGTGAGCCTTAAGATTTGAGGACTCAGTTCTCTCAGGAGAAGTATCTGGAACTTCCTGATCTGTTTCAGGAATGAAACCATTTTTTCTTGCAAACAGATGATTTCCATAATCACATATATCACACCCTTCACTGGCATCTCTATATTCCCAGAATTTGTTTCTATGTAGAGGTGAAAGTTCAATACATGCAAATTTTTGTGTTATTTCCTTCGAAAAATAATCCTGTGTAAATGCCTTTGTGAATAGGTTCTTGGTATGATCACAAGATAGACCTGAAATTAATGAGATCATGTCATTATTTGACATTTTACAATTTGCTGAAAATGATACACATGCATAATTGAAGAAATAGCAGTAACCTGAGGAGAATCATAGCAAAAGCATACAACACAGAACTGCAGTAATTTTATTCCAAAGAAACAAATGCCAAAAATATAATATAATGTGTTAGGAGATATTTCATGATATATATATATATATATATATATATATATATATATATATATCCATCATCAATAATTATTCCGTATAACAGATAACTTGAAACAAACTTGTTGCAACTATCATGCAGTAATAACAAAAGATATCTACTCAGTATGAAATTCAATTACCAATATAGATGCAAGTAATTATTCCAAAGACAGATTAATAAAGAAGGAACTAGAATAACTTTATTGGAATTGAACACTACTGTAAAAGTAAATAATAGATTTAGTATCAATAAGACTATATATTAAAAATAAGGTAATAAATATAATAAAATTTTTAATGTTTCAGGTAAAAAGCATGGCACATGCATGAGAAAAAGGATTTTAAAATGTGCACAAACCTTGTGGAACAAAATACAACATACAGAAAAAGCAAGTCATGCCTTGGGTGAGCAGTGAATACAGAGCAAATACAATAGAAGAAATTGATAGATTAGATAAAGAAAAGGTAGCATATAAGAAATTTATGACACATAACATCCTGGAAATCAAGGATACTATGATAAGACCTAAGGTAAAAATTATAAAAGTAGAAAATTGTGTTGAGCCCTTCTGCCCCTCTCCGGATCCATCCTGGTAGAGGGAGCAGACACCCAACGGGGTCTGCACCCTTGGGGAGATTGTATCCTGAGCCATCCCTGGAAGTCCAGTGCCCTCAGGGAGACAGGTAAGGCCAGTGGCGCACCACTCTAAGAACCAGACCCACAGCTTGGAGTAGGAAGCTCGCAGTACCTCCCCACAGGTACCCAACCCCCCTCCACGAAACTCCACTCCCCTTCCCCCCCCCTCCAGATCCATCCCGGTAGTGGGAACAGACACCGAGAGGGTCTACACCCTTGTGGAACCTGTATCCTGAGACATCCCTGAGAGACCAGTGTCCTCAGGGAGGCAGGTAGGGCCAGTTGTGCACCACCCTACGCACCAGAGCCACAGCTGGGAGTAGAAGAAACCTCTAAGGACCCCCCAGGTACCGAAACCCTGCCCTTGTTGAATTTCACTCCCCTTCTGCCCCTCTTTGGATCCCAGTGACAAGAGCGGGCATCCAGTGGGTCTGTACCCCTGTGAAAACTGCATCCTGAGTCAGTCCAGAGTGGCCAGTGTCCTCAGAGAGGCCGACACCCAGTGGGTCTGCACCCTGATGGAAACCATATCCTGAGACCTCAGAGCAGGGGACACCGTACCCAGAGTCATCCTAGAGAAGCCACGGAACCCAGAGCAGTAGTCACCTTATCCTGAGACATTCTAGAGGAACCACTGAACTCAGAGCATCGAACACCTAATTGGTCTGCTCTCAAAAAGACACCTTACCCTGAGATATCCTAGAGGAGACACTGCACTCAGAGCATCTGGAGCTCAGGATCATAGGATCACAGAGACATCTGGACCCTGATGAGTTCTGATACAAGCCAGATAACTGGAAAGACAGTCCCCAGTCAGAACCAATGAGAGAGGGTAGCACTAGAAATAACCAAATGGCAAAAGTCAAGTGTAACAATGTAAACAACAGAAACCAAAGTTACTTGGCATCACCAGAACCCACTTCCCTTACAATAGCAAGTCCTGAACACCACAACACACCAGAAAAGCAGGACTCAGAAATAAAATCACTTCTCATAATGATGATGGAGGACTTTAAAAAGGACATAAACAACACTCTCAAAGAATTTGAGAAGAGCACAGGTAAACAGGTAGAAGCCCTTAAAGAAATGCAAGAAAACATAACCAAACAGGTGAAGGAATTACACAAAACTATCCAGGATTTAAAAAATTGAAGTAGAAACAATAAAGAAATCTCAAAGGGAGACTACCCTGGAGATAGAAAACCTAGGCAAAAGATCAGGAGTCATAGACTCAACCAGAATCTCATGTGCAGAAGACACCATGGAAAATATTGACACAACTGTCAAAGAAAATGCAAAAAGCTCCTAACCCAAAACATCAGGAAATCCAGGACACAATGAGAAGTCCAAACCTAAGGATAATAGGTATAGATGAATGTGAAGATTCCCAACTTAAAGGGCCAGTAAATATCTTCAACAAAATTATAGAGGAAAACTTCCCTAACCTAAAGAAAGAGATGTCCTTAAATATACAAGAAGCCTACAGAACCCCAAATAGTCTAGACCAAAAAAGAAATACTTCCCGTCACATAATTATCATAACATCAAATGTACAAAGACAAGATACTAAAAGCAGTAAGGGAAAAAGGCAAAGTAACATATAACAGCAGACCTATAAGAATTGCACCAGATTTCTCACCAGAGAATATAAAAGCCAGAAGATCCTGGACTGATATCATACAGGCCCTAAGAGAATACAAATGCTAGCCCAGACTACATACCCAGCAAAACTCTCAATTAATATTGATGGAGAAACCAAAATATTCCATGACAAATCCAAATTTACACAATATCTTACCACAAATCCAGCACTTCAAAGGATAATTGGTCGAAAACTCCAACACAAGGAGGGAAACTACAACCTAGAAAAAGCAAGAAAGTAATCTTCCAATAATCCTAAAAGAAGGTAGCTATACAAACCTAACTCCACTGCCAATAACAAAAATAACAGGAAACAACATTCATTTTTCCTTAATATCTCTTAATATCAATGGACTCAATTCCCCAATAAAAAGACATAGACCATCAGACTGGACACATAAGCAGGACCCAACATTTTGCTGCATACCGGAAACACACCTTTGTGAAAAAGACACACACTACCTCAGAGTAAAAAGTTGGAGAACAATCTTCCAAGCTAATGGCCCCAAGAAACAACCTGGAGTAGTGATTCTAATATCAAATAAAATCATTTTTCAACCTAAAGTAATCAAAAAAGATAAAGAAGGACACTTCATAATCATCAAAGGAAAAATGTACCAAGAGGAACTTGCAATTCTGAATATCTATGCCCCAAATGCAAGGACACCCACATACATAAAAGAAACATTACTAAAACTTAACGCATACATTGCACCTCACACAATAGTAGTGGGAGATTTCAACACCCCACTCTCAGCTATGGACAGATCATGGATACAGAAACTAAACTGAGACACAATGAAACTAACAGAAGTTATGAACCAATTGGACTTAACTGTCATCTATAGAACATTTCATCCTAAAACAAAAGAATATACCTTCTTCTCAGGACCTCATGGTACCTTCTTCAAAATAGACCATATAATTGGTCACAAAACAGGCCTCAACATACAAAAAGATTGAAATAATCCCTTGTACCCTATCAGACCACCATGGACTAAGACTTGTCTTTGACTTGGACAAAAATAATGGAAAGCCTATACACGTGGAACTGAACAATGCTCTACTCAATGATAACTTGGTCAAGGAAGAAATAAAGAAAGAAACTAAAGACTTTTTAGAGTAAAATGAAAATGAGGACACATCATATCAAAACTTGTGGCACTCCATGAAAGCAGTACTAACAGGAAAACTCATAGCTCTAAGTGCCCACAAAAAGAAAATGGAAAGAACGTACATTAATAAATTGACAGCATACCTGAAAGAGTTAGAACAAAAAGAAGCTAGAATACCTAAGAGGAGTAGACGACAGGAACTAATCAAACTCAGGGCTGAAATCAACCAAGTTGAAACAAAAAGAACTATACAAAATAGCAACAAAACCAGGAGCTGGTTCTTTGAGAAAATCAACAAGATAGACAAACCCTTAGCCAGACTAACCAAAGGGCGCAGAGACAGTATTCAAATTAATAAAATCAGGACTGAAAAAAGAGACATAACAACAGAAACAGAGGAAATTTAAAGAATCTTCAGATCCTACTACAAAGGCCTATACTCAACAAAACTGGAAAATCTGGATGAAATGGACATTTTTCTAGACAGATACCAGGTACCAAAGTTAAACAAGGAGCAGATAAACCATCTAAACAGTCTCGTAACCCCTAAAGAATTAGAAACAGTCATTAAAAATCTCCCCACCAAAAAAGTCCCTGGCCAGATGGTTTCAGCGCAGAATTCTATCAGACCTTCTAGGAAGACCTAATACCCATTGTCTTCAAACTATTCCACAGAATAGAAACAGAAGAAACACTACCTAATTTGTTCTATGAAGCTACAATTATGCTCATACCTAAGTCTCACAAAGACCCAACAAAGAAAGAGAACTACAGACCAATCTCTCTTATGAATATTGATACAAAAATACTCAATAAAATTCTCACAAAGTGAATCAAGAATATATCAAAGCAATCATCCATCATAATCAAGTAGGCTTTACCCAGGAATGCAGGGATGGTTCAATATTTGGAAATCCATCAATGTAATCCACTACATAAATAAACTCAAAGTAAAAAAACCACATGATCATCTCACTAGACCCTGAGAAAGCATTTGACAAAATACAACATCCCTTCATGTTAAAAGTCTTGGAAAGATTAGGAATTCAAGGTCCATACCTAAACATAGTAAAAGCCATATACAGCAAGCCAGTAGCCAACATCAAACTAAATGGAGAGAAACTTGAAGCAATCCCACTAAGATCAGGGACTAGAAAAGGCTGCCCACTCTCACCCTACCTATTCAATATAGTACTGGAAGTCCTAGCTAGAGTGATTAGACAACAAAAGAAAGTCAAAGGGATACAAATAGGAAAAGAAGAAGTCAAAATTTCACTATTTGCAGATGCTATGATAGTGTACTTAAGTGACCATAAAACTTTGGCCAGAGAACTCCTAAACCTGATAAACCACTTCAGTAAAGTGGCTGGATATAAAATCAACTCAAACAAATTAATGAAACTAGAAATTATCATCCTGAGTGAGTTAACCCAATCACAAAAGAACACACATGGTATTTACTCACTGTTAAGCAGATGTTAGCCCCAAAAGCTTGGAATAGTGAAGACTCAACCCGCAGACCACATGAAGCTCATGAATAAGGAAGACCAAGAGGGGATGCCTCAGTTCTACTTAGAACGAGTAAAAAAATTCTCAAGTGAGCAAATATGGAAACAAAACATGGGACAGAAACTGAAGGAGGGGCCATCAGGAGACCATTCCACCTGGGTATCCATCCCATGTACACTCACCTAAGCTAGACACTGATGTGGATGGCTGGAAGTGCATGCTGTCAGGAACATGATATAGCTGTCTCCTTAGAGGTCTGCCAAAGACTAACACATTCAGAGGACGATGCTCACAGTCAACCACTGATATGATCAGGGGTTTCCCAATAGTGAACTTAGAGAGAAGACTGAAGGAGCAGAAAGAGTTTGTGACCCCAGGAGGAAAGCAACAATACAAAACAACCAGAGCCCCCCCCCCCCCGGTCTAAACCACCAGCCTGGGAGCACATAGGGAGGGACCCGTGACTCCAGCAGTATATGTAGGAGAGGTTGGCCTTGTAGGGCATAGGTGGGAGAGGAGTTTCTTGGTCCCATAAAAAGCGAACACGGAGTGAGGCAGGGGGTAATATTAGGGTGGGTGGGGTAGGTGTGGGCACTGCCTCATAGAAACATGAGAAGGGGGGGTGGGATAGGAGGTTTTTGGGTGGTGGGAGGAAGTGGGGTAAGGGGATAAAACTGAAAGGTAAATATAATACCCAATTTAAAAAATAAAATAAAAGAGATTAAAAAAAGGGGGAAAATAAAGAAAGAAAAAATAGGAGATTTAATAACACAAAGGGAAGGATTTAGAAATTTAGGAGGCAGTTTATGTTAATGGAAACAGCATCATAGAAACTGGAAAATCACACACTCAAAGAAGCACAAGGAGGGGGAATGGGATAAGGGGTTCCTCGGTGGTGGGGGGAATGGGATAAGGGGATAAATTTTGAAATATAAATATTACAACCAATTTTAAAAAGGGAAAAAAACAAAAAGAAAAAAGAAAAGTTGTTAGAACCAACATCTTTTTTAAAAATGTCAGCCCTCTAGGAAAAATTTTTTTTTTCTTGATACTAAAACTTGTTCTGAGAATTGTATATTGCAGAATACACAGCCTTGGTGTACCTTCTCATCAAGTATGCTGAGCAGACTTGCCCAAACCTCTGGTGTCCTGGAATTCCATCTGGATTCAGTGAAGAAACAGTGTCAGAGGCTTATCAATTTACTCCCCCCCACCCCCACCCCTCTTGTAATATCTCAACACCCGTAATCAACTTGAAGAAGTTAAATGTTAGGAACCACACTAGTCCCAAGTTCGGGTGCCAAAAAATGTTGAGGCCCAAGCTGCCCCACTTTGGGTAGCCAAAAATGTTGCAGCCCTCTCCACTCCACGCTTGGTGGCCACTGTATCCCGGCCCAAGCTGCCACTCCAGTCCAAGGGTCGGGGTTCAGCAAGAGAGAGAGTGAGGACAGACTCGAAGAATGGAGATCAGACAGTGTTTCAATCCTGTTTATTCTTCAGTCTCTCTTCCTAGTCCAAGTCCCAAGTCTTGAGTTCCTAGTTCCTAATTCCTAGTGGTACTCCTTGTTGTTCTCTTCCAAGTGTCTAATGTCTATTCCTACTCCTAGTGTCTGAATCTCTGTTACTCCAAATTATTCTATGTTGTAATCTCTAAAGTGTCTGATTCTCTCATCTATTCTGTCTGCCTCTCACTTTTATATGTCTCACTTCTAAGCCATGCCTCTAAGTCACACCTTTAATCATGCCCTTAGGTCTTGTATTTAAATCTGATTTCTAAGTCACACTCTTAAATTACACACCTTTAATCTCACACACTTTTAATCTCACACACCCAAGGTATCTAAACCAAGATTATCAGAGTGTTCTCAGCTGTTGTAGGCTATTGTAATACAAGTCTCACATCAGGGTATTTGGCTCAAGATGGCTGCAAAGCTGATAGCCGCTTTCTGCTAAAAGTCAGTTCCCAACAGTTAAAGAAGAGTCAGCGCCCCTATTCCCTGGGCTTGAGGACTAAGGTGGTTAATATTGGTCTGTCTTTCTAGGGAAAAGTAATGGTTTTGTTGGAACAGGGAGGACTAGCTAGGACTTATTACATAGCCATAACCTATTGGTAGAAATCTGTACACTTAATATCAAGATGAAGCTATAATTTCTTAAATGGTACAAAATTTACTTTGATTTTAAATTTATGGTTTTCATTGGTACGAGCTTCTTATTGATATAAAAGTGAGATGAATATTGTTACTCTCATGGGCATTGTGCCTGTATAACACATTTAGGAATACAAGGCTTAGACCCAGTCCTTCTTTAACTTTTTTAACTGATTTGGGATGTTTACCCTATGAGTTAAGAGACTATAGCATATTCATGGCTTTGAGTTTAATGTTAGGGTGTTTTCCATATTTTGTTTAAAAATAGCTGAGACGAGTTAACAGACAACAATCCAGGTTACCTTACATGGATAGTTGGTTTTCAAAACATCAGAAGTCCATAGAATTGACATTACAAATATTTCTATATTAATGTTCATTTTGATTAGAGACCTGTCTGCTCCTGACAGCTTCCTGTCTTGGATTCTAAGAAGAAATTGAGCATCCTTGGAGTTAAGCCAGTTGTGCGGTGACAGCCACTAGGCAAGAATTGCTTCTTTCCATCTACAGACAAATTACTGTCCAGAAAAGGACACACTTGCAGAATAGTCAACTGATTATATCTGCCTAGACAGAGTAATCAGCCCTTAATAAATCTGCATCACTAAGGTCTGACAGATGATGCTGGGCCAGAAGGCTGAAGATTTGATGCTCCAACGTTCGGTAGTATAGGGGCTTTCCAGGTGTTCAGTGGTCTCTATAAATTGGCTAAGTTTTAGAAGATATATTTAGTGCTTCCCATAATTTCAGTTGACTCAGTAATTCTGGATTTCTAAAGGGGTTGAAGACCTATAGTCTCATAGCCAATCCTGGCTATTTACTTTGAGAGAAAAGATCTGAGTGGATGGTTTTCAGCTGACATTCATTATAAAGCCAAGAAAAAAGCCAGGTTCAGAACTAAGTGTTTTAGTTAGAAGAGATAACAGAGGTTCTGGTTAGTCAACAAAATGATGGACTGGGTATTAGGACTATCTTGTACCTCACTGGTACAATTAGGAATAAGTATGCTCTAATTTGAGAAAAAAGTTTTATTATAACAGGAAGGGTGATATGTAGGAGGAGCTAAGGGGGAAGGAGTACCGAGAGGAAGAGATGGAGTAAGGAGAGAAGATGAAGGAGAGGAGAAGCTAGATGATGAGAGAGAAAAAGAGAGAGTAAGAGAGAGGGGTATGGAGGCAGATGTTCATGGATCTCCAACAGTCAAAAATAGTTTAAATAATCTAGGTTGGGTATTGGGTTACACTTCTGATCGAGCATTTGCAAACTTATTAAACCTTTGATAAACATTTTTTAAAAATTGTATAAAAGCAAGAAGGAAAAGGGGGCATGGGATAGGGGTTTTCTAGGGAAGGGAAATGGGGAAAGGGGATGACATCTGAAATGTAAATAACATGTAAATAAAAATAATAATAAAATGAAATAAATAAATAAATAAATAAATAAATAAATAAGGAAAGACAATAGAAAACAAAAAGAAAATTGTGAAGAGTCCAAGCTCCAAGGCACAGATAACATTTTCAATGAAATCATACAGGAAAACTTTCCTACTTAAAGAAAGTGATGCTTCCTCCTGCCAGTCTGCAACTCCAAATGTATTTGTGTCAGATGAGGGTGCCAGCCCCCTATCCAATCACACAGCCTAGCTGTCTCAATGTACATCTGCCATAATCAGGAAGAGAGGTTGACTTCCCTTCCCCAAGACCACAAAGCCAGCAGGTCTCCAAGGAGGTCTGCCTGAACCAGGGACACAAGGATGTTGGGGGCCGACTTATAACAGAAAGCGGCTATCAGCTTTGCAGCCATCTTGAGCCATATACCCTGACATGAGACTTGAATTACAATAGCCTACAACAGCTGAGAACACTCTGATAATCTTGGTTTAGATACCTTGAGATTAAAGGTGTGTGAGATTAAAGGTGTGTGAGATTAAAGGTGTGTAACTTAAGAGTATGATTTAGAAGTATAGAGATCAGAGTTAGAGACAAGACCTAAGGGCATGATTAAAGGTGTAACTTAGAGGCGTGCCTTAGAAGTAAGACATATAAAATGCAGAGACAGACAGTAGGATTCAGACATTAGGGAGACACAGCAGAGAGAAGACATTAGGGAGACTATAGAAGACAGAACCAGACATCAGATCAGAGAGAGAGATTCATACACATCAGATATTAGGTAGAATCTGCCCTCATCCTCGCTCTTGCTGAAACCCAACCTGCAGACCGGAGCAGCAGCTTGGGCCAGGATACAGTAGCCACCCAAACGTGGGTCGGCCCGGGCCTCAACATTTTGCCTGGGCTGCAACATTTATTTTGGCCGCCCCAACTTGGGGCTAGTGTGGTCCCCAACACAAGGACACTGGGACACAGGGACACAACTGCTCTAATCCAGCTCTAATCTGAGACAGAGAAAGCCTGCCCTAACCAACAAATGCACGTCCTCTCTCCCAAATGACCTGTTCTAACCAGGAGATATATCTCTACCTGCATCCATGGAGTCTGTTCCAGTCCAAGACACCCAGGACAGTTTAACCAGACAGATACCAGGTGGCAAAAGTCAAGCACAAGAACATTTTTTAATTTGACATCACCAGAACTCAGTTCTCATACCAAAGCAAGGCCCAGATATCTGAACACACACAAAGATCAAGATTCTAACCTAAAATCCCATCTTAGGAAGATTATAGCCATATTAAAGATATACATACCTCCCTAAAGAAATACAGGAAAACACATGCAAACAGGTAGAAGCCCTTAAAGAGGAATCAAATAAATTCTTTAAAGAAAAACAGGAAAATACAATCAAACATGTGAAAGAATTGAAAGAAGAATCTGCCAAAAAGCTAAAATTGAAATAGAAACGATAAAGAAGTCACAAACAGAGGCAGCCCTAGAGATGAACAACATAGGAAAGTTGTCAGGAACTACTTGTATAAGCATAACCAGCAGATACAAGGGATGGAAGAGAGAATCTCAGGTGTAGAACATACCAATGAAGATCTTGACACATGGAACAACAAAAACACAAGGGATAAAATGTTACTAACAAAAAACATTTGGGAAATTTGGGACACTGGGAAAAGACCAAACTTAAGATTTATAGGAATGAAAGTATAAGAAGAGCTGGGCGGTGGTGGCGCAGGCCTTTAATCCCAGCACTTGGGAGGCAGAGGCAGGTGGATTTCTGAGTTCAAGGCCAGCCTGGTCTACAGAGTGAGTTCCAGGGCAACTGGGACTACACAGAGAAACCCTGTCTCAAAAAAAAAAAAAAAAAAAAAAAAAAAAAAAAAAAAAAAAGAACGAAAAAGAAAAAGAAAGTATAAGAAGAACCTCAGTTCAAAGAACCAGAAAACACCTTGAACAAAATCATAGATGAAACTTGCCTAACCAGAAGAAAGAGATGGCCATAAATGTTAAAGAAGCCTTTGGAACACCAAAGAGATTGAACCATTAAAGAAAATCCCCTGACACATAAAAATAAAAACACTAAACTTACAGAACAAAAAAAAATAATATTTAAAAGGTATAAGAAAAAAGGTGAAGTAACATAAAGTCAGACGTGTCAGAAAAACACTAAACTTATCACAAAAACTCTAGAAGACAAAAGATCCTGATGAGTTGCTTGCAAATTGTGAAAAACCAGAGATGACAACTGAGGCTACATTACCCAGGAAAACTCTCAATCAACATAGATGGAGAAATCAAGGTATTCTGTGATAAAACAGAAAGTGAGCACTATCTTTCTACAAATCCAGGCCTACAGAGTGTAATAGAAGCAAAACTTCAACACAGTAGGATAAAAAACACCCAAGAAAACATGCACCAAAAAAAAACACCTAAAAAAATCCCCCCAAAATATATTCATATGCACATAATAACACCTACAAAAAAAGTAACAAGAACTAACAATCATTGATAACTATTGTCTCTCAAAATCAACAGACAATATTCCCCAGTAAAAATACACAGATATGCATACTGGATGCAAGATTTTGCTGCATAAAAGAAACACACCTCAACCACAAACACCAAGATGACATTGTAAAAATGGACTTAAAAAAAAAAAGATTTGAAAAATATTTCTAAACAAAGGGTCCCCAAAACAAGCTGAAGGACCCAGCTACTAAGAAGGACACCATGAATTTTGCAGGCAAATAGATGGAGCAAGCAAATATCATCATGAATGAGGTAAAGCACACCCCAAATAAAATGCATGGTGTCCACTAATAAGTGGAAAGTACCTTAAAAGTACAAAATAGGTCAGTCCCTCTATCTCCTATGTGATATATGAAGATATGGGCTGGCCCAGAGCTCTGATATTGCACTGCCTCATGTGTTTACAGCAAGCTGGTCTCTCATGAGTTTTTTTTTTTTTTTTGGAGGGGGGGCACTGTCCTGAGACTTGAGTGAGAATCCCCCTTTGAGTCCTTTCATTTTGGTTCCCTAACCTGGAAAAACTCATCCAGGATTTGTGTGACCACCCAGGACTCCCGAAGACCCCTTGGAGGTAGGTTTATGTCTGTGTGTGTGTGTCTTGGTGTCTGAGTGTGCAGCTGCTGAATCTGTGTCTTGTTGTCTGAGTGCAATACTGCTGATTTTGTTTTCTGGATTCTGGTTTCTGGTTTCTGGCAGCTGCTGCTGTGATTCGTGAGAATCCAGTGGCTTGCATAGGCAGATGTGCTTGAGGCCCTCAGGCTGCACCATGGGAGACATCGCATGGGTAAAACGAGGGGGGGGGGAGGTTGTACAGGGGAAGGTATGAGGACCTACCCCATCAGAACTGGCATTTGGCTGGCTGTTAACTCCAGACACTGATGAGTGTGTTTAACTGTAATAGGGTCCTGTGTCTTTAAATTGTTTCTGTGTTTCTTCCATCACTGTTAGACTACATCCAAGATGGCAGCCGGACTGGGAACTAGATTTCCCAGCAGGCCTTGTGGCTCTGCCCACTACATCCAAGATGGCAGCTCTGACAGTGTGACTAAGACAGATGGTTTTCTGATAGTCTTTCTATGTCCTGACTATATAATTTAGTCTCTGTGTGGCCCATGGCAGGGGTGGGCTGTCTGTGTTGCTTGTTCTATATGTTCTTAGACTCTGACTGATGATTTTTTGTTCTTGTTTTTGTTTGGACTGAAACTACTGTGTAAAACATCCTGAGTTAAAAAGAGATAACATGACCACTAGCAGAAGAGGAGATAGAGCCACAAGTGAGTGCTGCTATAGAGCAGAGAGGTGGGCAGGTCCTTTGACAAGGGGCACTGAAGTTTGGTTGGCCCGCCCACAACAACCAGGCAGTTTTCCACCAGGCACCTATGAAGATAGATAAGGCCCAGGTGATTAAAAACCTAGCAGAAGAGAGAGACATCTTCCCTGAGCCAAGCTGGACAAAACAGCCCCAGCAAGATTATTCACCTGAGAGTTATAATTATTTATTTTAAAAAACTGGTTAAAACTGCTTACTTAATTTAGTTTTTTTTTTTCATTTTTTATTGGATATTTTATTTATACTTCAGATGCCATCCCCTTTCCTCATCACACCCCCTTAGAAAACCCCTATCCCATGCCCCCTTTTCCTCTTTGCACTTATACATTTTTTAAAAATGTTAATCAAAGGCTTTATAAGTTTGGTATTGCTCAATCAGAGGTATAACCCACTACCCAACCTAGATATATCAACTGTCTTTGACTGGTGGAGACAGATGAACATCTGCGTCCCTATATCCCGCCTCTTTCTCTCTTTCATCACCTAGCTTCTGCTCTCCTCTTCTCCTCTTCTTACTCCTTCTCTTCCTCTCAGTACTCCTCCCACCTTAGCTCCTCCTACATATCACCCTTCCTGTTAAAATGAAACTTTTCTCTCAAAATACAATTAGAGCATAATTATGCCGATTTGTACCAATGAGGTACAAGATAGTCCTAATACCCAGTCCATCATTTTGTTGACTAACCAGAACCCCTGTCATCTATCCTAACTAAAACACTTAGTTCTGAACCTGGCTTTTTCCTTGGCTTTAGGATGAATGTCAGCTGAAAACCATCCACTCACATCTTTTCTCTCAAGGTAAATAGCCAGGATTGGCTATGAGGCTATAAGTTTTCAACCCCATCAGAAATCCAGAATGACTGAGTTAACTATAATTGTGGGAAGCACAAAGCATAGCTTCTAAAACTTAGCCAATTTATAGAGACCTCTGAACACATGGACACTCCCTCTACTACAAAACGTTGGAGCATCTGTTCTTCTGCCTTCTGGCCCAGGATCATCTGACAGACTTTATTGCTGCAGAATTAATAAGGGCTGATTACTCTGTCTAGGCAGATATAATCAGTTGACTATTCTGCAAGTGTGTCCTTTTCTGGACAGTAATTTGTCTGTAGAAGGAAAGTGGCAATTCTTGCCTAGTGGCCATCTCACTACAACTGGAGTAACTCCAAAGATGCTCAATTTCTTCTTAGAATTCAACATAGGAAGCTGTCAGGAGCAGACAGGTCTCCAATCAAAATGAACATTAATACAGAAATGTTTATAACGTCAATTCTGTGGATTTCTGATGTTTTGAAAACCAACTATCCACGTAAGGTAATCTGGACTGTTGTCTGTTAACTCCACTCAGCTATCTCTAAATAAAACATAGAGAACACCCTTATAATAAACTCCAAGCCATGAATTTGGTATAGTCCCTTAACTCACAGGCTAACCATCTCAAATCAGTTAAAAAAGTTAAAGAAGGACTGGGTCTAAGCCTTGTATTCCTAAATGTGTTATACTGGTACAATGCCTATAAGAGTAACAATATTCATCTCACTTTTATATTAATAAGAAGCTCGTACCAATGAAAACCTTAAAATTTGTAATCAAAGTAAATTGGTGCCATTTAAGAAATTATATCTTCATCTTGATAATAATTGTACAGATTTCTACTAATAGGTTATGGCTATGCAATAAATCCTAGCTAATCCTCCCTATTCCCACAAAACCACTACTTTTCCCTAGAAAGACAGCCCAACATTTACCACCTTCATTGGTACAAGCTTCTTAATTTAGTTTAAAACTTACTTGAGAGACAGTCTCAATTTACACAAGAAAAACTGATAATTTGCCCTGCTCTGTGCCCAGGAGAAGGGCATCAACAGAAAGAACCTTGAAAGAATTTAGTGTTTTCAGAAGCGCTCTTAGAAGAGGGCTAGCAGTTTTTTTGGCTTCTGTAATAAGAAAGTTGATAGTGGTTTTTCCCAGTTTAATAATAAAGGAATACTTTTTTCTTAAATTACACCTAAAAAAATTACAGGCTGTCTTGAGTCAGAAATATATATATGGGCTTCTGTTTTGATAGACTTTCTAGCCATTGCTGTCTGAGACAATTTCATTATTTATATGAGACTTTCATCAAGATTTGGTTCAAAGTTGAGAGTTCAGACAAGATAAAATTGAAGAAGTGGTGAAGACTTGTGCTCTTATGTTAGATATAAAAATGTTTACTTTCTTGTTCTTGTTGTGTATCACTTCTAAAATAATATTCTAATCAGAAATAACTCTTTAAAAGGCTTTTTTATAGAACTGTGACCAAAGTTTGTATTTTGCCAAAAGTTAAATTCAAATAAGTGTCAAATGTAACTCAAGTTGCCTTCTAAAAATTGTTAATACTGTATGAGCCTTCAATATTTTAATAGTCCTTGCTGTGAAATGCTGTAGATAATGCTATTCACTCTGATTTAGTTTCTTTCTTAGAGCTTCAGAGGTGAGCTCACATTACACCCGTAGACAAGGTACTGTTTGCAGACTGAACTAGGTTGTGGTTTCTAGTGTGATGTAAACAACAGTCTTGCAGCCTCCCAAATACATCAGTCTGTACAGAGTTCTAGAAGACTATCTACTGCTTTTACAGGTGGCCAAAGCAATAAATAAGATAAAAGCCTTTCTTCCCCAGGACCTTTATAGGTTCTGATTTTCAGGATTGCTCTTCAAGATGAAAGAGCAGGAGAAGATACTAGAAAAAGAAACGTTCTTTCAGATATGGAGACCCCACCAATTGATCAGGTGGTGGTCTACAGAAGTTTACTTCTGACCAGATGTGACTGAGACCTTCATGTGACAGAAGGTAAGGGACACCTGAAGGCCAATGGCAGAACCCATTGGCAGGTCTTAAGAGAGAGCTACATTGATCAAGGCACATGGGGTTAAACAGAGATCAGATGAGTTGCCCACAGCCTTTCTAGACTAGCTCACAGAGATATTCTGTCAGTGTAGGCAAGGCTAGAGAGATTATAAGATAAGTCATTAAAAGATTTAGGAAATATACTATAGTAGAGAGAAAATAAAGGAGTCATAAAAAGAAAAGAAATAAGATAAAAGGTTTAGTGTAAGTTGCTGAGAAAGTCTACCATATCAGGGACATGATAAAAGAGGCAGAGAAAGAGAGAGAGAGAGAGAGAGAGAGAGAGAGAGAGAGAGAGAGAGAGAGAGAGAAGAGAAGAGAAGAGAAGAGAAGAGAAGAGAAGAGAAAGAAAAGGGCTGAAAATGAACAAAAAAGAAAAGAGACCAGTGTGCATATTACAAATAAAAGAGCCAGCTGCGGAGAACAAGAGTGCCCTAACAAATACAAGCAAGGGTCAAGAAATCCCAGGCCTTGAAAAAACATCCTAAATGACAAAGGTATTAACTCTGTGTGAAGACTGTGATTGAGATAGATGGGGCTTGGACCCACCCAACTCTTGATAGACACAGAGTCCTCCTCCAAAATATATTTATGGACTACCCGAAAAATGATAGACCAAGAGATGGGCTGGGTATTCCATTCATTCATGGTCATTCTAGACTGTCCCTACCCTCTGTTGGGTCAAGACTTACTCCCCAGGATGGGGGACCAGATACATTTCCTACCTGACAGGCTACAACTAACTGGCAAAAACTCACGGGTAAAAGAAAGACTTCTTCTACTGACTCCAGCCAGGAGCAGAGACAACCAACTTTACAGACGGGAGCAGTTTTCTCCTTGCTGGTCAGAGACAACCTGGCACTGCTACGACACAAATGTCATCTGGGCTGACTCCCCAACCCTGGCCGACAAGAAAATCAATGTTTACATAGACAGCCGGTATGCTTCTGCCACAGCCAATGTCTGAAGGGCTATATACCAAGAGAGAGAGAGGACTGCTCACATCAGAAGCTCAGATCTCTTGGAAACCCTGATGAAGCCAACAACTTGTGAGTACTTGTTGCCCAGGACACCAGAAAGAAAGACTCAGTGGCCTGAGACAATAATCAGACAGATCAAGTGACTTGATACAAGAGCCTGTCCCAGTTATGGACCTAAGAGATGGCCTTACTTAAAACACAGAAAAAAAGAAAGAACTCAGATTGCTAACCATCCTGCCAACTACTATCTAGAAGAAAAGAGACAATGGTGCACACAAGAAGAGAGAACTATACTCCCCAGAAAACAAAAGACTTACTAGGCTAAATACACAGATGGACTCTTGAGATATAAATATAACCAGTCAAGAGATTTAAAACATATGATAGACCTCAGGTTTCGGGCCAGAGAAATAATAAGACAGTGTAAGATATGCCAGCAAACAAAGGTCTATGAGACTTAAAATAAATAGGAAAACACCTAGGAGAGAACAGCCTAGAATATATACAGAGAGACAACCAAGAAGATATTAATAGAGATCTTCCCGAGGTTTCAAGTGTCTGAGATAATTAAATCAGATAGCAGTCTTGCTTTTGTTTCTAAGATAAGTCAGGAATTGTCAGAGATATTAGAGACTAATTAGAAGCTCCAATGTTCGTACTGTCTCCAGAATTCAGGACAGATAGGGAAAATAAACAGAGACATTACCTAAATTACCCTCAGGAATTGGCGCTGGCTGGGGGTGTCCCTTCCCTTGTCCCTGTTCCAAACCCAGAATGTTCCTCTTGTGTGAGAAATGATTTTTTAGGATACTAAGAGACTGTTCCTGGTGCTGTTGACCATCCGATCTCCATTAAAGTTCACCAACACCTGTGCCTGATGCTACTGAAGACCAGCCAGACACCTGAACAACCCCCTCAAGCTCAAGATCACCAGCTTTTCTACAAGGCCAAAGAGCAACAGGCCTTGACTCCTGAGATATCCCCACCCTAGAGACATAGAGGTACTACAATCTTAAAGGGCGGGGCTTAAGATATATACACCCAAAGTTAAATAACTCTTTTGGCCTACAATAAGATGACTCTAGAACCTAAAACAGATAATTTTAAGATTAAAATTATTCAGAAGAAAAAGGGGAAATAAAAGAAAATTTTGAAATAGGCCCAAACTAATAAAATAACAGGGCCCTGTGATTCCTTTTCCTAACCTAAATAGTTAAAAATGCCTGTCAGCAGGTTTGGGCCCAGTTAATTAGTTACAGAAAATATAGAGTTATAAGACAAGGACAAAGGCCTGTAAAGCCTTCCAGAAACTGACTGACCATGAAAGATAAAAAGTATGCAAGGACATCCTTAGAAAAACAGAGATATGTCCAAGTGAGTAATAGGCCATCTGGTGTTCCTCCAAACCCTTTCCCCCTCCCTTTGAGGTCTTCTCAAGGTCCAAGAAATTGCAATTTAAGTTTAACTGGATACTATGATAACTAAGCTTCTGCCTACAAGAACTGCCCTTCTGACCCATCGACCAATACAGTCTGCTGATGTAAAACAATCAATCATGTGTACCTACATAAAAATCTCCCAATTCCCCCACACCTTGGCTATAAAAGTCCTCATTCTTAGAGCCTCGAGATCAGTCCCTCTATCTTCTATGTGAGATATGGATATATGGGCTGGCTCAGAGCTCTGATATTACACTGCCTCATGTGTTTACAGCAAAAAAAGTACAGAATACCTAGTATACAATCCACAGACTGCAATAAGTTTAAAAAGCAGAAAGGCACAAGTGAGGAAGCTTCAATACCACTTTTAAAGGGGAAATTAAATAATCATGAGAGACAGTGGGATTGAGTGATCTCAATGGGAGAAGAAAAGGGGAAAACAGGAACAAGATCAGGTTTTAGAGCTTACACCTGAAAAAAGAGTAGAGGGCCAGTAGAATGAATGGAAATATGGAATGTTGTGGACTCTATTGTATGTTATGTTACATATCCATATCCTATCAAAGATCACCAACATATGCAGAAGATAAAACAGAGGAATTGTAAAGAATACAGGTGCTGAAACATGCACAATTTTTTAAGACAAAGCAAAGGTAATGCCCATATAAACACACTGAAAATGAGGCATGCAAAATACCAGTACAAAGTTCAAAGCAGGCAAAACCCCAGCTACAAAAAGGAGATAGAAGTAGAAAGTATCACTCAAGGTAAGAACCTATACATAGTACATAGTTTCTTGAACAGGAACACTAAATTTTATTTAAATTTTATTTGATATATACCACTGGGTCAATAAATCATATTCCATGCCTTATATTCAGGAGCAGTTGCCAGCACAAAAATGCAAAAACATTAAGAGAAATCATGAGTCAGGCAGTGGTGGCACACGCCTTTAATCCTAGCACGTGGGAGGCAGAGGCAGGTGGATTTCTGAGTTCAAGGCCAGCCTGGTCTACAGAGTGAGTTCCAGGACAGCCAGGATTATACAGAGAAACCCGGTATTGAAAAAAACAAAAAAAGAAAAAAGAAAAAGAAAGAAATCATGATATTGATTTGGTATAAAAAGTTAGTTTTGTCTTTAAGGAGATAAAAGCTAGAAAATATGGCCAAAATATACACTATAAAATTGTTAAAATAGTAAGAAAATAATAAATAACCTAAATCTAGTCATCATTCAAATGCAACAGAAAAATACTGAGAGTTAATAGAATACAGAGAAATTGCTTACTACTTTGTAGAAGAGGTATACCATAATATTTACAGTCCCAACAATTCAGATAGAATAAGGCAAAAATTATATATCATACATTATACGATGTTTCTTTGGTTCATTATTCTAAAGTAAATTCCAAGAAATAATTTCTATTGAAATGCATCAGATCTAGATTGTTCTTTGGATTATACTCATTACCTGTTACTTCACTTCAGATTACCTAGTTCCCTTCTTTCTGTATCCTTTCTATCAACAATCCACAGTACTTTGTTTTGTTCAAGACAGATGATTACCTCTGGATTTGAACCCAAAATATTTTACTTTAAATGGACATGCAGAAACACGATTAAACTTATCTGTGTACTATTCATTAGGTTGTGACATGTAAAAGACATATGAATGACATTTTATAGTCACTGCCTCCAAAAATGTTTTAGAGTCTTTATAACTGAATTCTTTTTAAAATTCTGAATTCCTTTGTAAAACTGCCACATTAGAGAAAGACAACTAGAGCACTGAGCAGATCTTGGGTGGCAGCTCTACCCCCAATATCCAAGAACACAGAGGAAGCAGGGATCCCAGGCACTCTAACTTGGGCAGTATCTTAGGTAAGCAGACAGCAAGGCCCACCCCAAACAGGGAGTAACTGGGACCTACAATGACCCAGGAATTCACTCCCCGCCCTGAACACTGGTTCCTTCCTTCCAAGAAAGTCCTGAATTTCCCATATCACTAGGAAAGCAAGATTCAGATTTAAAATAACTTCTAATGATGATGATAGAGGACTTCAAGAAGGACATAAATAACACTCTTGAAGAATTTGAGGAGAACACAGGTAAACAGGTAGAAGCCCTAAAAGTGGAAACACAAAAATCCCTTAAAGTCTTACAAGAGAGCACAACCAAACAGGTGAAGGAATTGAACAAAACCATCCAGGTCATAAAAATGGAAGTAGAAACAATCAAGAAATCACAAAGGGAGACTACCCTGGAGACAGAAAACATAAGAAAGAAATCAGGTGTTGTAGACACAAGCATCACCAACAGAATACAAGATATAGAAGAGAGAATCTCAGGTGCAGAAGATATCATAGAAAATATTGACACAACTGTCAAAGAAAATGCAAAATGCAAAAAGTTCTTAACACAAAACATAAAGGAAATTCAGGACACAATGAGAAGAACAAACCTAAGCTTAATAGGTATAGATGAGAATAAAGATTCCCAACTTAAAGGGCCAATAAATATCTTCAAAAAAATTATAGAAAACTTCCTTAATCTAAAGAACGAGATGCCCATAAACATACAAGAATCCTATAGAACGCCAAATAGACTAGACCAGAAGAGAAATACTTCCCGTCACATAATAATCAAAACACCAAGTGCAGAAAACAAAGAAATACTATTAAATGCAGTAAGGGAAATAGGCCAAGTAACATATAAAGGCAGACCTATCAGAATTACACCAGACTTCTCAACAGATACTATAAAAGCTAGAAGATGCTGGACAGATGTTATACAGACCCTAAGAGAACACAAATGCCAGCCCAGGCTACAATAGCCAGCAAAACTCTCAATTACCATAGATAAAGAAACCAAGATATTCCACAGCAAAACCAAATTTACACAATATCTTTCCACAAACCCAGCATTACAAAGGATAATAGCAGGAAAGCGCTCTCCCTGGGCTGCCTGCTGGTGTGTGCACCCCAGATCCCGCCGGAGACATTCTGGAGGCTCCACAGATCCCACAGCCAGAGTTAGCTAGTTAGTTAACTAGCCAGAGTTAGTTCCTTCTGCCCATCTCCCAGATCTGAGGCCTGGACCAGACCTCTGCCAGGTCTGCTGTTGTGTGGAGCCCGGATTCCACCTGAGACATGCTGGAAGGTCCAGTCAACCCAGAGCCACAGAGGAACAACTGAACTCAGAGCGACAGACAACATATCCTGAGATATCCAAGAGGAGACACTGCACACAGAACAGCAAACACCTAGCTGGACTGCCACCTTGGAGGCACCATATCCTGAGGCATCCTAGAGATACCACTGTAATCAGTGCAGCTGGAAAAAAATCACAGAGACATCTGGACCCCTAAAAGACCAGACACAAGCGAGACAACTGGAAAGGCAGGCTTCAATCAGAGACAGAAGTACAGGTAGCACTAGATTTAACCAGATGGCAAAAGGCAGGCACAAGAACATAAGCAACAGAAACCAAAGTTACATGGCATCATCAAAACCCAGCTCCCCCATCATAGAGAGCCCTGCACACCCCATCACACCAGAAAAGCAGGACCCAGAATTAAAATCACTTCTCATGATGATGATAGAGGACTTTAAGAAAGACATAAATAACACTCTCAAAGAACATATAGAAGCCCTTAGAGAGGAAACACAAAAATCCCCTAAGGAATTGCAAGAAAATGCAACCAAACAGGAGAAGGAATTAAACAAAACCATGCAGGATCTAAAAATAGAAGTAGAAACAATAAAGAAATCACAAAGGGAGAATGCCCTGGAGATAGAAAACCTAAAAAAAAGATCAGGAGTCATAGACACAAGTATTACCAACAGAATACAAGAGATGGAAGAGAGAATCTCATGTGCAGAAGATACCATGGAAAACATTGACAAAACTGTCAAAGAAAATGCAAAATACAAAAAGCTACTAACCCAAAATATATAAGAAATCCAAGACACAATGAGGCCAAACCTAAGGATAATAGGAATAGATGAGGGGGAAGACTCCCAACTTAAAGGACCAGTAAATATCCTCAACAAAATTATAGAGGAAAACTTCCCTAACCTAAAGAAAGAGCTGTCCATAAATATACAAAAAGCCTACAGAACTCCAAATAGTTTAGACCAGAAAAGAAATACTTCCCGCCACATAATAGTCAAAACATCAAATGTACAAAACAAAGAAAAAATACTAAAAGCAGTAAGGGAAAAAGACAAAGTAACATATAAAGGCAGACCTATAAGAATTACACCAGACTTCTCACCAGAGACCATAAAAGCCAGAAGATCCTGGACCGATATCATACAGACCCTAAGAGAACATAAATGCCAGCCCAGACTACTATACCAAGCAAAACTGTCAATCATTATTGATGGAGAACCCAAAATATTGCATGACAAATCCAAATTTACACAGTATCTCAACACAAATCCAGCACTTCAAAGGGTAATTGGTGGAAAACTCCATCACAAGGAGGGAAACTACAACCTAGAAAAAGCAAGAAAGTAATCTTCCAAAAACCGTAAAAGAAGGTAGCTACACAAATATATCTCCACTGCCAATAACAAAAATAACAGGAAACAACACTCATTTTTCCTTAATATCTCTTAATATCAATGGACTCAATTCTCCAGTAAAAAGACATAGACTATCAGACTGGATACGTAATCAGGACCCAACATTTTGCTGCATTCAGGAAACGCACCTCTGTAGAAAAGACAGACACTACCTCAGACTAAAAGGTTGGAAAACAATCTTCCAAGCAAATGGTCCCAAGAAACAAGCGGGATTAGCAATTCTAATATCAAATAAAATCAGTTTTCAACCAGAAGTAATCAAAAAAGATAAAGAAGGACACTTCATATTCATCAAAGAAAAAATGTACCAAGAGGAACTCGCAATTCTTTGTTGGGCCTTGGATGAGGTAACTTCGTTTAACCTGCCACCTTTAGTCACGTAGGATACAGGTAGAGGGCTTGATTAACAAGTCTCCACCTCCAGAGATTTAAATATTAATGAATTATCAAAAGGCCAGGGGTGTAGCTAATTAAGTTATTCCCTCCCCTTTCTCCCTTCCCTATAAGATTGATCTCCCCTGGCTTTTGGAGGGGGGAAGCACATACCACCTACATCCATTTACCATGTCATGAACAATAAAAGCTTTGGAAAACCGAACTCCACGAGTCCAATGGTCTCTTCGCCAAATTCCCAGCTTTTGGAATCCTGGAACCTTGCCAATGCAGCCGCCAGCCCGCCTACAGACAGCTGCGGGAATATGGAACCCTCCGCTGGTGGCGTGGGAAGCCCGCCCGGGACCCTGATGGCAGACCACCGCCGAGAACCCACTGCCGGACTCCCTCCCCCCGCCCGCGAGATTTCTTCCCCACAATTCTCAACATCTATGCCCCAAATGCAAGGGCACCCACATACATAAAAGAAACTTTACTAAAGCTTAAAGCACACATTGCACCCTACACAATAATAGTGGGAGATTTCAACACCCCACTCTCAGTTATGGACAGATCATGGAAACAGAAACTAAATTGAGACACAATGAAACTAACAGAAGTTATGAACCAATTGGACTTAACTGACATCTATAGAACATTTCATCCTAAAACAAAAGAATATACCTTCTTCTCAGCACCTCATGGTACCTTCTCAAAAATAGACCATATAATTGGTCACAAAACAGGCCTCAACAGATACAAAAAGATTGAAATAATCCCAAGTACCTTATCAGACCACCATGGACTAAGACTTGTCTTTGACATGGACAAAAACAACAGAAAGCCCACATACACTTGGAAACTGACCAATGCTCTACTCAATGATAACTTGGTCAAGGAAGAAATAAAAAAAGAAATTAAAGACTTTTTAGATTTAAATGAAAATGAGGAAACATCATATCAAAACTTGTGGGACTCACTGAAAGCAGTACTAAGAGGAAAAATCATAGCTCTAAGTGCTCACAAAAAGAAATTGGAAAGAGCATACATTAACAACTTGACAGCAAACCTGAAAGCATTAGAACAAAAAGAAGCTAGTATACCCAAGAGGAGTAGACGGCAGGAAATAATCAAACTCAGGACTGAAATCAACCAAGTCGAAACAAAAAGAACTATACAAAATATCAACAAAACTAGGAGCTGGTTCTTTGAGAAAATCAACAAGATAGACAAACCCTTAGCTAGACTAACCAAAGGGCGCAGAGATAGCATTCAAATTAATAAAATCAGAACTGAAAAGGGAGACATAACAACAGAAACAGAGGAAATTAAAAAATCATAAGATCCTACTACAAAGGCCTATACTCAACAAAATTGGAAAATCTGGATGAAATGGACAATTTTCTAGACAGATACCAGGTACCAAAGTTAAATGAGGTCATAGGCATTGTACCAGTATAACACATTTAGGAACACAAAGCTTAGACCCAGTCCTTCTTTAACTTTTTTTAACTGATTTGAGAAGGTCAGCCTGTGAGTTAAGGGACTATACCAAATTCATGGCTTGGAGTTTATTATAAGGATATACTCTATGTTTTATTTAGAAATAGCTGTGTGGAGTTAACAGGCAACAGTCCAGATTAACTTACATGGATAGTTGGTTTTCAAAACATCAGAAATCCTTAGAATTGACATGACAAACATTTCTGTATTAATGTTCATTTTCATTAGAGACCTGTCTCCTCCAGACAGATAAACCATCTAAACAGTCCCATAATGCCTAAAGAAATAGACACAGTCATTAAAAATCTTCCCACCAAAAAATATCTGGAGCCAGATGGTTTTACTGCAGAATTCTTTCAGACCTTCAAGGAAGACTTAATACCAATCTTCTTCAAGCTATTCCATCCAATAGAAACAGAAGGAACACTACCCAATTCGTTCTATGAAGCTACCATTACACTCATACCTAAACCACAGAAAGACCCAACAAAGAAAGAGAACTACAGACCAATCTCTCTTATGAATATTGATGCAAAAATACTCAATAAAATTCTCGCAAACTGAATCCAGCAACACATCAAAACAATTATGCATCAAGATCAAGTAGGCTTTATCCCAGGAATGCAGAGATGGTTCAATATTCGGAAATCCATCAATGTAATCCACTACATATAAATAAACTCCAAGAAAAAAACCACATGGTCATCTCACTAAACACTGAGAAAGCATTTGACAAAATTCAACATCCCTTCATGTTAAAAGTCTTGGAAAGATCAGGAATTCAAGGCCCATACCTACACATAGTAAAAGCAATATACAGCAAGCCAGTAGCCAACATCAAACTAAATGGAGAGAAACTTGAAGCAATCCCACTAAGATCAGGGACTAGGCAAGGCTGCCCACTCTCACCTTACCTATTCAATATAGTACTGGAAGTCCTAGCTAGAGCAATTAGACAACAAAAGGAAGTTAAAGGGATACAGATAGGAAAGAAAGAAGTCACAATTTCACTATTTGCAGATGATATGATAGTATACTTAAGTGACCCTAAAACTTCCACCAGAGAACTCCTAAACCTGATAAACAACTTTAGCAATGTGGCTGGATATAAAATAACTCAAACAAATCAGTAGCCTTCCTATACTCAAAGGATAAACAGGCTGAGAAAGAAATTAGGGAAATGACACCCTTCACAATAGCCACAAATAAAATAAAATATCTTGGAGTGAATCTAACCAAGCAAGTGGAAGATCTGTATGACAAGAATGTCAAGTCTCTGAAGAAAGAAATTGAAGAAGATCTCAGAAGATGGAAAGATCTCCCATGCTCCTGGATTGGCAAGATTAACTTAGTAAAAATGGCTATCCTGCCAAAAACAATCTACAGATTCAATGCAATACCCATCAAAATTCCAAATCAATTCATCATAGTGATAGAAAGAGCAGGAAAGCTCCAATACAAGGAGGGAAATTACACCCTAGAAAGAGCAAGAAAGTAACCCTCTTCCAACAAATCCAAAAGAAGATAGCCACACAAAGATAACTTCACCTCTAATAACAAAAATAACAGGAGACAACAATCACTGTTTCTTGATATCTCTTAATATCAGTGGACTCAATTCCCAAACTAAAAGACATAGGATAATGGACTGGATGCATAAACGGGAGGAGAAATGGGGAAAGGGGATGGTATCTGAAATGTAAATAAAATATCCAATAAAAAATAAATTTAAAAACAAGGAAAAAAGAGAAAGACAACTATGGGAGTCAAAGTACAGTCACATATAAATCAAGTGGCTGCCTATTCAAAAAGAACATAAGATTTACTGGTCAGCAGGTTGAATGTAAAAACAAGATAAAGGTGTACAACATGTTACCTATAACCAGAGAGAAATCAATACTGATAAAAACTTATGAGAAAGAAAAAATGATAAAAGAAAACACAGATGGATGCAACCCTGGAGATGGACAACTTAGGAAAGAGATCAGGAGATACAGATGCAAGCAGCACCAACACAATGTGAAAGAAGGAAGAGGGAATCTCTGATATAGAAGATGCCTTAGAAGCTATTGACACAACGGTTAAAGAAAAATCCAAAGTAGAAAAGTTCCTAAACAAAAATATCCAGGATATGTGCTGAAAGATATCTGTACTCCTCCAGAACACCTATGCTCCTGTGTCATCCCCTTCCCCACATTCTGCATTTTTGTGTTTATAACCCCCGTGTTAAAAAGTAAAAATTATGATTTGATGATGATGATGATGATAATGATAATGATGATGATGATGATAATAATAATAATAATAATAATAATAATAATAATAATAATAAAAGAAATAACAAAAAGATATCCAGGATATTCAGAAAACAAACCAACAAATAATAGGAATAAAAGAGGGTTAAGCTTCCTATTAACTAACTAAACCACCCAGAGTTCCCAGGGATTAAAACACCAACCAAAGGATATACATGAAAAGAGCCATGCTTCCAGATACAGATGTAGCAGACCATGGCCTTATCTGAGGCCTATGGGAGGGGAGGGAAGCTTAATGTCCAGAGTAGGGTGATGATAAAGGAGTGAGGCAGAAGGTTATCAATCGGTGGAGAAGCACTCACTCTCATAGAAGAAAAGGGGAAGGGGGAGATAGAGAATGGAATGGGGTATTGTGGAGATGTAACCAGTGAGGAGGATATCATTTAAAATGTAATTTATTAAAATGATTAATAAAAAAGTAGTATATTGCACACCAACAGTCAACATCAAATTAAATGGAAATAAACAACAATCCAAATAAAATCAAGACAAGGCTCTCCACTCCCACTCTATCTAGTCTATATAGTACATGAAGTTCTAGTTAGAACAATTAGACAACAAAAGGAGATCAAGTGGATACAAATTGGAAAGGAAAAAATCAAAATATCAATATTTACAGATGATATGATAGTATACATAAGCAACCCCAAAAATTCTACCACAGAACTCTACAGCTTACAAGCAACTTCAGCAAAGTAACAGAAAATGCAATTAACTCAAAAAATCAGTAGCCTCCCTTTATACAAATGATGAACTGGGTGATAATGAAATTAGACAAACAATACCCTTCACAATAGCAAGAAATGCTAGAAAATATCTTGGTATAAATCTTACCAAGCAAGTGAAAGATCTTTATGAGATAAATCTCTGAAGAGACAAATCAAAGAAGACCTCAAAGGATGAAAAGTTCCCCCATGCTCATGGATTGGTAGGATTAACATAGCAAAAATGGACATTTTACCAAAAGCAATCTACATATTCAATGCAATCCCAATCAAAACTGCAACACAATTTTTCACAAACATGGAAAGAGCAACTCTCAGCTTCATATGGAAAAACAAAAAATCCAGGGTAGCCAAAAGAATTCTCAAGAATCAAAGACATTCTGGTAAATCACCATCCCTGACCTGTACTACAAAGCAAAAGTGACAAAGACCACATGGTATGGGTACAGAGACAGATATGTTGATCAATGGAATATAACTGAAGTCCCAGAAATAAACTCACATACCTATGGAAACTTGAACTTTGCCAAAGAAACCAAAAACATACAGTGGTAAAAAAGAATGCATCTTCAGTAAATGATGCACCTCTAACTGACAGTCTGCATGTAGAAAAATGAAAACAAATCCATATTTATCACTTTGCACAAAGCTCAAGAACATGTGTGTTGGAGACACCCCACAGTAAGCTAGAGATGCCTGGGAATTCTGATGACAAGGAACGATATCCTGCTGGGGGTACCATGGTTCAGAACTCGAGGCTATGGCCTCTGGAGGGCCCTAGTATGACTTCTGAGAAGCCCCCAAAATTGGTTCTTGAGTGAAAGCCAAGATGATTGCCATTTCTGCAACTATTCTTAATACTTCACCTTATCTATTCTTTTTATCATTCTTCTTATCTAGTTACTCTTTATTCTTTTGTCTCCTTTCTTTTTTACAACAGTATTTGGTGACATGGCAAGACCTAGAAGGAGCCCACTTGATGTCCACAAACTGGATGTTACCAATAATATTAAAGTAAATGCAGTTCATGAATTCAAGAGAAATGTAAGTATAGAGGAAGCTCTAAAAATTTGGTGAAATTACACCCATTGTAAAATTAGATATGGTGATAATCACAACATATTGGGAAATTTTGATATGTTACAGTCATTCAGTCAAGGTGAAAATGAAAGTAACCTAGAGTTGTAGGCAGAGATGAGTAAATCTGCAGCTGGTCCCTAGTCACACCAGTAAAACAAAAACAAAGAAAGAGAGAGAGAGAGAGAGAGAGAGAGAGAGAGAGAGAGAGAGAGAGGAGAGAGAGCAAGAGAAAAATCTCTTACACATATATGCACACATGCAAACTACGACCAACATCAAAATAAGAGAAATTAAGAATCATTGTCAATACTACCTCAAAACATAAATGAATTCAATTTCCCCCAGTAACAAGACACAGGCAACCACAGGGCATGTGACAGCAGGATCCAACATTTTTCTGCATTAAAAAAGAAATAAAATCAAATAAAAAAGAAATAGAATCAAAAGTAATGACTACATCTGAGAAAATGGCTGGAAAACAAACAGACCCAAGCAACAGGCTGGAGTAGGCATTCCAATGTCTAATGAAATTGAAAATCAATCAAAAATAATCAACAATAGAGAAAGAAACTTCATGTTCATGAAAGGAAAAATCAATGAAGGTCACATCACAAACCTGAATATATATGCCAAAATTCAGGGGCAACCACATTCATAAAATAACATTACTAAAGCTTAAATCATTTATCTAAGCCAATATATTAATGGTGCCAGATTTCAGCACCCACTATCACCAGTAGAGAGGTGACCACAAGAAAAACCAAACCATAGAATAATGAAAATAACATATATAAGTAAATAAGTGGAACTTACACATATCTGCAGAATATTTCACACCAAAAATTATACACACACAGACACACACAGACACACACTCCTCTCAGTAGTGCACAGAACCTTCCTCAAAACTGAACATAAACTCAGTCACAAAGCAGGCAGCAAGAGGTAGAAGACTGAAATAACTCCTGCATCTTTACAAATCACCATGGATTAAAGTTGGACTTCAACAACATTCAGGAATCAGAATGCCCACAAACTCATAGGGATTGAAAAATTCTTTACTCTCTGACTATTGGGTCAAAGAACAAAGAAAGAAAAATAAGAAAGACAGACATGAAGGAAGGAAGGAAGGAAGGAAGGAAGGAAGGAAGGAAGGAAGGAAGGAAGAAAGGAAGAAAGGAAGGAAAAGGAAGGAAAGGAAGAAAAGGAAAGGAAGGAAAGGAAGAAAAAGAAGGAAGAAGTTAAAGACTTTGTAATTCATTGAAAAAAAAGAAGGCAGAAATGCCCACACTTATAGGACAATGAAAGCAGTGCTAAAATGAAAAGGTCAATTTCTCAATTTCTTCTTGACTCTTATTGCCTTCTTAAAGAAAATGGATATATCTCATACTAGAAATTAAACAGCACACTGAAAGCTATAGGACAAAAAGATGCAAACACAGCAAAGGGGAGTAAATGACAAGAAATATATAAACTTGAGGCTACAAGCAATGAATTACAAACAAAGAGAAAAACATTAAAAATCAACAAAACCAAGAGATGGATCTTTTGGGAAAATCAATACCATAAAAAAACCCTTAGCCCAACTAATTAAAATTCAGGAAGTCCATATCAAAAACAAGAGAATTAGAAATGAAATGAGACATAATATCACTGAGGAAATCCAAAGAATCTTTATGTCTTATTTCAAAAGCCTGTATAACATAAAATTGGAAAAATTAAATAAAATTAACAAATTTCTGAATAGATTCCACTTACCAATATAAAATCAAGATTAGAAAAGCAATCTAAAACTTAGCCAATTTATAGAGACCTCTGAACACATGGACACTCCCTCTACTAAAAAACGTTGGAGCATCTGTTCTTCCGCCTTCTGGCCCAGGATCATCTGACAGACCTTAGTGCTGCAGAATTATTAAGGGCTGATTACTCTGTCTAGGCAGATATAATCAGTCGACTATTCTGCAAGTGTGTCCTTTTCTGGACAGTAATTTGTCTGTAGAAGGAAAGTGGCAATTCTTGCCTAGTGGCTGTCTCACCACAACTGGAGTAACTCCAAGGATGCTCAATTTCTTCTTGAGCATTCAATATAGGAAGCTGTCCGGAGCAGACAGGTCTCTAATGAAAATGAACATTAATACTGAAATTTCTGATGGGGTTGAAAACTTATAGCTATTTACCTTAAGAGAAAAGATTTGAGTAGATGGTCGTCAGCTGACATTCATCCTAAAGCCAGGTTCAGAACTAAATGTTTTAGTTAGGATAGATGAGAGAGGAGGTGGTTAGTCAACAAAAGGATGGACTGGGTATTAAGACTATCTTGTACCTCACTGGTACAAACTGGCATAACTATGCTCTAATTGTATTTTGAGAGAAAAGTTTCATTTTAACAGGAAGGGTGATGTGTAGGAGGAGCTAAGGTAGGAGGAGTACTGAGAGGAAGAAAAAGAGTAAGAAGAGGAGAAGAAGAAGGAGAGGAGAAGCTAGGTGATGAAAGAGAGAAAGAGGAGGGAGACAGGGAGGCAGATATTCATGTATCTCCACCAGTCAAAGATAGTTGTTATATCTAGGTTGGTCAGTGGGTTATACCTCTGATTGAACAATTCCAAACTTATAAAGCCTATGATTAACATTCTTTTAAAAAAATGTATAAATGCAAAAAGGAAAAGGGGGCATGGGATATGGGTTTCCTAAGAGGGGTGGGGGGGGGGAATGGTGATAGGGGATGCCATCTGAAGTGTAAATAAAATATCTAATAAAAAAAAGAAAAAAAGGAAAAAAAAAACAAATAATCATCTCACTAGATGCTGAGAAGCATTTGGCAAAATTCAACATCCCTCCATGGTAAAAGGCTTGCAAGAAAAAAGACAGGTTCAGAACTAAGTGTTTTAGTTAGGAGAGATGACAGAGGTTCTGGTTGGTCAACAAAATGATGGACTGGGTATTAGAACTATCTTGTACCTCACTGGTACAAATACGAATAATTATGCTCTAATTGTATTTTGAGAGAAAAGTTTTATTTTAACAGGAAGAGTGATATGTAGGAGGAACTAAGGGGGAAGGAGTACTGAGAGGAAGAGAAGGAGTAAGGAGAGGAGAAGAAGAAGGAGAGGAGAAGCTTGGTGATAAGAGAGACAAAGAGAGAGAAAGAGGGGGGGCATGGCGGCAGATGTTCACGTGTCTTCACCAGTGAAAAATAGTTTTTATATTTAGGTTGGGTCTTGGGTTATACTTCTGATTGAGCATTACCAAACTTATAAAGCCTTTGATTAACATTTTAAGAAAATTGTATAAAAGAAAAAGGGGGCATGGGATAGGGGTTTTCTAGGGAGGGGAGATGGGGAAAGGGGATGGCACCTGAAATGCAAATAAAATAGAAAAAGAAATAAAATAAAAAAGAAAAGAAAAACAAACAAAAAACAAAAACAAAAAGAAAAGGCTTGGAAAGATCAGGAAGTCAAGGCCCATATCTAAACATAATAAAAGCAATATACAGTAAACCAGTAGCCAACATCGAACTAAATGGAGAGAAACTTGGAGCAATCCCACTAAGATCAGGGACTAGACAAGGCTGCCTACTCTTGCCCTATTTAATATAGTACTGGAAGTCTTAGCCAGAGTAATTGGACAAAAAAAAAAGGTTAAAGCAATACAAATTGTAAAGGAAGAAGTCAAAATATGACTATTTGCAGATGATATCATAGTGTACTTAAGTGACCCTAAAACTTCCACCAGAGAACTACTAAACCTGATAAACAACTTCAACAAAGTGGCTGGATTTAAAATCAACTCAAACAAATCAGTAGCCTTCCTCTACACAAACAATAAGCAGGCTGAGAAAGAAATTAGGGAAATGACACCCTTCACAATAGACACAAATAATATAAAATAACTTGGTGTGAATCTAACCAAGCAACTGAAAGATCTCATGAAAACTGAAAGATCTCTATGAAAGTCCCAGAAGAAAGAGATTGAAGATCTCACAAGATGAAAATATTTCCCATGCTTATGAATCGATAGGTTTAATATAGTACAAATGGCCATCTTGCTGAAAGCAACCCAAAAATTCAATGCAATCCCCATCAAAATTCCAACTCTATTCTACACAGAGTTAGAAAGAGCATTTCTCAAATTCATTTAAAATAACAAAAAAACTAGGATAGCGAAAACTATGCTCAACAATAAAATATCTTCTGGGGGAATCACCATCCCTGACCTCAAGCTGTACTATGAAGCACTAGTGATAAAATTTTTAAAAAACTACATGGTATAGGTACAGAGACATGCAAGGAGATCAATGGAATAGAATTGAAGACCTAGAAATGAACCCACACACATATGGTCACTTGATCTTTTACACAGGAGCTAAAACCATCCAGGGGGAAAAAAAGACAGCATTTTCAAAGAGTGGTGCTGGTTCAACTGGAGGTCGTCATGTAGAGGAATACAAAGGAATCCATTCTTATCTCTTTGTACAAAGCTCATGTCCAAGTGGATCAAGGACCTCAACATAAAACAAAATACACTAAAACGAAGAGAAATGAAAGTGGGGAAGAGTCTCCACACATGAACACAGGGGAAAGTTCCTGAACAGCATACCAATGGCTTATTATCTAAGATCAAGAATTGACAAAAGAGACCTCATAGAATTTATAAAGCTTCTGTAAGGAAAAGGACACTGTCAATAGGACAAAATGGCAACCAACAAATTGGGAAAAGATCTTTACAGTCCTACATATGATAGAGGGGTCTTATCAAATATATACAAAGAACTCAAAAAATTAAACTCCAGACAATCAAATAACCCTATTTAAAATGGGGAACAGAAATAAAGAACAAATTCTCAGCTGAGGAAACTGGAATAATCAAAAAGCACCTAAAGAAATGTTCAACATCCATAATCATTAGGGAAATGCAAATCAAAACAACCCTGAGATTCTACTTCACACCACTCAGAATGGATAAAATCAAAAACTCAGGTGATAGCAGATGCTGGCAAGGATGTAGAGAAAGAGGAACACTCCTCCATTGTTGGTGGGATTGCAAGCCTGAACAACCACTTTGGAAATCAGTCTGGCACTTTGTCAGAATATTGGACATAGTATTACCTTAAGACCCAGTTATGCCACTCCTGGGCACATACCCAAAATATGTTCCAACATATAACAAGGACACATGTTCCATTATGTTCACAGCTGCCTTATTTATAATAGCCTGAAGCTGGAAAGAACCCAGATGTTCTTCACTCTGGTTTTATTTATTTTGTTTTGGTTTGGTTTGTTTGGTTTGGTTTTTTGGTTTTTTGGTTTTTTGAGACAGGGTTTCTCTGTATAGCCTTGGCTGTCCTGGAACTGACTGTAGACCAGGCTGGTCTTGTACTCAGAAATCCACCTGACTCTGCCTCCCAAGTGCTGGGGTTAAAGGCATGCGCCAGTGAACCAGAGGTGGCACAGCACATAAGGAGGCCACCTGCAGAGGGCACGGAGCCCTCTGCACTCTCTCTCTACCTGAGCGTTCGCTTGTCTCCTCCAGCATCCCGTCCTGTTTGTCTCCTCCAGCATCTCATGGAAAAAGGCGTGCCCCACCACTGCCCAGCAGTCCCAGATGTTCTTCAATAGAGGAATAGATAAAGAAACTGTAGTACATTTACACAATGGAGTATTACTCAGCTATTACAAACAATGAATTCATGAAATTCTTAGGCAAATAGATGGATCTAGAAAATACCACCCTAAGTAAGGTATCAAAATCACAAAAGAACACACATGGTATCCACTATATTAGCCCAAAACCTCACAATACCCAAGATGCAACTCACAGACCACATGAAGGGATACAAGGCCCATGCCTAGACACCAAAATGGGAATACAAAAAAGCAAATATCCATCATCAAATTAAAAGGAGTGAAACTTAAAGAAATCTCAGTAAAATCAGGGACAAGGTAAGGCTTTCCACTCTCTCCTTATTTACTCAATATAATACTTGACATTCTAGTTAGAGCAATAATATATATAAGGAGACCAAGAAGATAGAATTTTGAAATGAAGAACTTAAAATATTGCTATTTGCAGATGATATGACAGTATATGCAAATGACCACAAACTTCTACCAGAGAACTCCTAAAGCTAAAAAACTTGTTCAATAAAATGGCTACTTAAAAAGTTGTCTCAAAAACTCAGTACCCAACTTTTATTCAAATGATAAATAGGCTGAGAAAGAAATGAGGGAAATAACTGCCGTCATCATATCCAGAAGTAAATACAATAAGTTGTTGTAACTCTAATCGACCAAGGCAAATTCCTGTTATAACATGATGTTGAAGTCTCTGAAAAACAAAATTGAAGAAGATACTAAAAGATGGAAAGATTTCTCAAGTTCATGGATTGGTATGATTAAATAGTAAAACTTGTCATCATACCAAAACCAATCTAGAGATTCAATGCAATGTCTATCAAATTTCTGATACAATTTCTGAAAGGAAAATTCTAAACTTCCTTAAAAAAGAGAAAAACCCAGGATTGTTAAATGAATCCTAAAAAAATACAAGTACATTTAGAGGAATAAACATCTCCAACTTCAAGCTGTACAAAAGAACAATAGTAATAAAATCTGCTTCCTATTGGTATAAAAACAAAGCAATAGATCAATGGAATCAAATGGAAGTCCCAGAAATGAATCCAAACAACTATGGACACTTCATTTTTTAAAAAGAAACCAAAACCATAAATGAAAATTAAAAATCATCAACACTCTTTCATTGCTGGTAAGATTGTAGACTGGTACAACCATTCTAGAAATCTATCTAGAGATTCTTCAGCTAACTGCAAATAGAACCTGAATACCCAGCTATACAGTTCTTGGGTATACACTTTAGGGATTCCCCACCATGCTATGGGGACATATACTTCATCATGTTCAAAGTGGCTCTACTTGTGATCGTCAGAAGCTGAAAACAACCTAGATGTCCCTAAAAGAAGAATGGATACAGACAATTTGGTTCATTTGCACAATTGCATACTACTCAGGTATTAAAAATGAAGACATCATGAATTTTGCAAATAAAAAAAAAAAAGAACAGAAAACAACGACCTGAAAGCCTGTAAGATAGGCAAGGTGAAGAACTAGCAGGGTTAACCCTAAGAGCCTTGAGAGCAGAAATACTAGAAGTACCAAAGCTACTCTTATCCACTTCAGAATCTGAAGAATTCACTGTGTTCAGCTTTACAGAAAATCACACCAATTATAGATTAAGTAGACGGCTAGTGGATACACTAAAAGGAGCATAGGAGTGCTTTTTCACTAAAATGGCACAGAAAGGAACGTGCCCTCAAAACAGTACCCTCTAACTTGCTTTCCTATGTGCTCCAAGAAATGGAAAAGAATATGAATTTACTGGTACTAAGTAGACAGAGATGAGAGAAAATGGCCTAGTAGTTGTAATCAAGAAGGTTCCATTCATATTGTCTGAGTGACTAATGAAACCTCTAGTCATAAATTTAAAGAGACCTTGACCTGTTAATATTTCCAGACACCTAGAAAGAGTAAACGGGTCCCTTGAAAAGGAGTGCATCCGTGTCCTTGATCGCAAAGAATGTATTCAAATTATTTTATAAAATAAAAGTGAACAGATAAGAATCAGCAAATATAACAAGCAAAAAAAAAATATTTGAGGGAAGTAACTCAGATCCAAAAAGGACACGCATGGAATATACTCAAAAATAAGTGGATATTAATTTTAAAAAAATACAGGAAACCTAGTACACAATCCAGAGAACACAGGAAGGACAACAAGAAAAAGGTCCCAAGTAAGGATGCCTCAATACCACTTGGAAGGGAAAGAAAAGCAATCTTGGGAGGCAGAGGAAGGGAGTGACTTGGGTGAGAGAAGGGCAGGAAGTGGAAAGGGGGAACATGATCAAGTACTGGGGTGGAGGAGAACTAAAGACCTAAGGACCAGAAGGAAAAATGGAAACAGGCAACTATAGGAGGTAGGAGGTGAGGAGAGCCACTGGAAAGGACTGGAGATCTGGGGGCGATAGACTCCCAGGACTTAATGGGAGCAACCTTGGGTGAAATGGGCTGGGTAGATTTTAGAGTCCACATCCAGTGGAGGGACAGGACATCAAGTGGAGGGATAGGGTTGCCATCCCACAGTCACAAGGTCTGATCCAGATTTTTTCCTGTCTGAAGGAACTGCAGGGACAAAAATGGAAAAGAGCATAAGAGAAAGGAGGTCCACCAATAGTCACTAATTGGGATCCAGCTCAAGGAGAGGCCCAGGTGCCTGACATTCTTACTGATGCTGTGGTGTACTTGCAAAGAGGAGCCTAGCATGGCTGCCCTCTGAAAGGCCCAACAAGCAGATGAAAGAGTCAGATGCAGATACTAGCACCCAATCAGTAGATTGAAGCCAGAAGCCCCTGTTGTTGAATTGCAGAAAAGCTGGAGGAAGCTGAGTAGGGGGATGGGCCCATGGGAAGACCAGCAGTCTTAACTAAACTAAACCTCCAAGATGTCTTCAACACTCAGCCACTAACTAGGTATCATACACCAGTGTATATGACACTCCCATCAAGTATGCACCAGAGGACGTCCTGGTCTGACCAAAGAGAAAGAAGTCATAGCTAATCATTTAGAGACTTGAGGCCCAAGAGAGTGGAGAGTTCTGGTGGGATAGGAATGTCAAAGTGGGGACATCCTCTTGGAGAAGGTGGATGGTGAAGAGGTGTGGGATAGAAAGCAGTTGGGGAGCCATAAAGGTAGGGGAATAAAGACTGATCTATAAAAAAGGATTAAAGAATAAAAAGAAAAAATACTGAGTTGAATTAGAATATGAAATAGTCTTCTACAACTTTTTAAACTATATATAATATGCCCCATTTGAAATGATCTCTGTTTTGTTCAAATAAGTCCAAAATCATATAATATCCATGGTGTAATATTCCATTTCTATATTATCCAAAAAGAACTTCTTAGAAATGATTTTGATTGAAGACTTTTTCTAAGCAGGACTAAATTTTTCCCTGATTTAGAATCATCACAGAAAATGTTTCTTCCCTGTAGATTACCTGGTGCTCTTCCTTCTGTCTCATTTCTATCAACAATCCAGGGTTCTTTGTTTGCTTCAAGGCAGGTAATCATCTCAGATTTTGAAACAGCAACACCTGTACATTCAAAAGCACATACAGATATGCTATTAAATGTAGTTGAATACTAACACAGTATTCTGCCATGTAGGTAAACTCACAAAGTATAAATGATGCATGAATGACTTTTGTTATGATTACATCCTTCAAAATGTTTTAGTCTTTATAACTCAATAAATGGTAAATTTCTGAATTTCTTTTTTAAATTACATCCCTAATAAAAAAATGACTGTGTGAGTCAACGTGGATTCACATATAAACACTGCTGAACGCTTATTCCAAAAACATATAAGACAGAAGGATCATTATGTTAAATGTAAAATCAAGGTAAAGGTACATAACATATTAGCTAGAAATAAGAAAGTAACCAATAACTATAAAAATTTTGGACACTGTCTAATGGAAGTCAGACAAAAACACTACTAGGATTTTTACACATCCCAAACGTGTTGTAGAAAATATAGAAGAAAAATATTCTTACCCACAGAAACAAGGTTGTTGTAATTCTCCAACATGACATCTCTGTACAAAGCCTTCTGAGAAGAATCCAGACATTCCCACTCCTCCTTAGAGAACTTGATAGCCACATCCATGAAAGTTAATTGACCCTGAAATTAAAATTAACAGTATCCCCTTGTGTTCATTGGCCAAGTTCTATACTTCACCCAAAGGTAAGATTGGTTAATTATACAACTTAGTCTGCTATCAATAACTAGTATGTATTTCTGATAAGTTATCCCCTCAGTGAGGTAATGATGAGACATCTCTGCAAAGATTCAATATGCCATCAATTGTCAATCTATGAGTGGTAACCCCTTTGGGGATCAAATGGTAGGATCCCCTAAATGATATGATGGTAGTTGCCTAAGGAACCACAAAGCAGAGATATTTGAATTAGGCCTTGTACAGTAGCAAAATTACAAATATGAGTTGTCAATAAAAATTAAATTATACTTGGGTTCAACACACCATAAGGAACTGAATTATAAGGCTGCAACAGTAGAAAACTGGGAATTACTGCAATAGGTATTCAGATATAAGATTCATGAAACATGGGCCATATCCACAGACAAATAAAGACCCAAGTGCCTCTGTGTAGAAATCAATTATACGTTCATCATAGCCATCATGTATATTCACCTTTGCTATCAGAAACTTTATGACTTTCAGATTATATTTTCATTTCTAAAAGTTATATTGAAAAAATTATATTGGATTCAGGAAAAAACTGTCTTTAGCACACCAGTAAAATAAATATTGAAGACTTAATACTGAAAGTAATATGAAAAAAATAGTTCTGTAAATGTGATTGAGCATAGGGAAGGGTTGAAAGTTCTGATAATGAAGTATTTCTGTAAGAACATTCAACCTTTCTGATAATCATGCATACATTTACCTGAGAAGAAGCCATCTTTCCTTTCTCCTTCAGAATGAAATGTAACACAAGCTTGACATTTCACATTCCTGAAATCACTGTCTTTAGAGGGAGCAGATCCTTCCTGTCCCTCTTAAAACTGAAGAGTAGAAAGCAGAAATCAAAACTGACCACACACCATGACTTGTCACAGAGAAAGGATGCAGAAACAATGATCTTCTAAAGACAGAAACAGACGAATGGTTTTCATTTTCTGCACTTAGGTGCTCTGCTTTTCCAGAAGCTGTTGTATTCCTATACAGACCTGAGTATGTGACTGCAGTGACCTGCTATACACTTAATACAGGCAGATCAGTATTGTAAATGCAGGCTCAACACAGCTGTCAGTAGAAATTGATTTTCACCCTTTCTTTTCTTACCTTTACCTGAGGCATCTATTTGCAATAATTAGCAGAATCTCTGAAGTAATCCCAGCTGAATATATTTCTATTACTGGTTAAGCAATATAGTTTCCTGGGGCCAATAAAGCAAAGTAAACATTCCTCCCTTACCACTGTACCCAGAGAGATAGTAGTTTGGGAGTCTATGTTGAGTTCTAAAGGACCATGATTTGTGATCTTGAAAGAGATTGCAGTACTGTATTATGTCATCAGTTTCCCTTTTTGGATATTTTATTTATTTACATTTCAGATGTCATACCCTTTCCCATTTTCTCTCCCTAGAAACCCCCTATTTCATCCAACCTCTTCCATTTTGCATTTATACTATTTTAATTACATGCAAGTATTCAGCTCAGTTCTAGGTTGAGGAACTAGCAATATAATATGTGCAAATAATCGAGGAACAAACAAGACAATAAACACAAAATAGTCAAAGAACAAGCAAGGCAATAAACAAAGTCCTGTGATCACTGTTTCTAAAGGCTTAACAGGATGACCAAAATATCTGAGCCTACTTCCCTTTCCTAGCCCAAAGTCATTTTCGTACCTGAAGCCTACTTGAACTTTCAGTAGTTATTTTACTCAGCAGTCTTTATATTCATTTATTTACCAATATTAACATTTTCCATTGGTAAGAGCTTTATTAGGATTTAATTCAAACATTATTTTTTATTTTTTGCTACAACAAATTACTAACAAAATTAGTTTCTGAAAACAATAAAAGTTTATTCTCTCACAGACCTGAAACCAGAAGTCCAAGGTCAACATGATAAGTCACAATCAGGTGTTGGCAAGACCACAGCCTCAATGAAAGGTTGCCTTCAAGTGGGTGGTATGCCTAGCATTACCAATCTCTCTCTCTCTCTCTCTCTCTCTCTCTCTCTCTCTCTCTCTCTGTCTCTCTCTCTCTCTCTCTCTCCGCTTCTATTCTCTTCCCTCTCATCACCTAGCTCTTCTTCTTCTCCTCCTCTCCTTACTCCTCCCACCTTAGTTCCTCCTACATATCACCCTTCCTGTTAAAATAATACTTTTCTCTCAAAAATACAATTAGAGGATAACTATAACAATTTGGGTTAGTAACGGACAAGATAGCCCTAATACCCAGTCCATCATTTTGTTAACTAACCATAACCTCTGTCATCTCTCCTAACTAAAACACTTAGTTCTGAACCTGGCTTTTTTTCTTGGATTTAGAATGATTGTCAGCTGAAAACCATCCTCTTAAATCTTGTCTCTCAAAGTAAATAGCCAGGATTGGCTAGGAGACTATAAGTTTTCAACTCTGTCAAAAATCGAGAACTACTGAATTAACTGAAATTATGGGAAGCACAAAGCATGCCTTCAAATAGTTAGCCAATTTATAGAGACCACTGAACACCCGGACAGTCCCTATACTACAAAAGGTCAGAGAGTCTGATCATCTGACAGGATCATCTGAAAGACCTAGTGATGCAGAATTATTAAGGGCTGATTACTCTGTATTGGCAGATATAATCAGTCAACTATTGCGCAAGTGTGTCCTTTTCTAAACAGTAATTTGTTCAATCTGTTCAATCTGGACAGTCCCTATACTACAAAATGTTGTCCTACTACAAAGTGTGTCCTTTTCTGGACAGTAATTTGTCTGCAGATGGAAAGAGGCAATTCTTGCTTAGTGGCTGTCTCACCACAACTGGAGTAACTCCAAAGATGCTCAATTTCTTCTTGGAATCCAAGACAGGAAGCTGTCAAAAGCAGACATGTCTCTAATCAAAATGAAGATTACTACAGAAATGTTTGTAAAGTCAATTCTGTGGACTTCTGACATTTTGAAAACCAACTATCCATGTAAGGTAGTCTGGACTGTTGTCTGTTAACTCCTCTCAGCTATTTCTAAATAAAATATAGAAAACACCCTAACAATAAACTCAAAGCCATGAATTTGCTATAGGCCTTTAATTCACAGGCTAAGCATCTCAAATCAGTTAAAAAAAATTAAAGAAGGACTGGGTCTAAGCCTTGTATTCCTAGATGTGTTATACAAACTCAATTCCTATGATAGTAACAATATTCATCTCACTTTTATATCAATAAGAAGCTCATACCAGTGAAAACCTTAAATTTGGAATCAAAGTAAAATTTGTTCATTTAAGAAATTATAACTTCATCTTGATAACAATTATACATATTTCTACCAATAGGTTATGGCTATGCAATATATCCTAGCTAATCCTCCCTGTTCCAACAAAACCACTACTTTTCCCTAGAAAGACAGCCCAATATTAACCACCTTAGTTCCCAAGCCCAGGTAATAGGGGTGCTAACTCTTCATTAACTTCTTCAAGCTGATTACGGGCATTGAGATATTAGAAGAGGGGTGGGGGGAAGGTTAAATTGATAAGCCTCTAATGCTGTGTTTTCACTGCATCCAGATGGAATTCCAGGACATCAGAGGTTTGAGCAAGTCTGCTCAGCTTGCTTGATGAGTAGATACACCAAGGCTCTGTATTCTGCAATATACAATTCTCAAAACAAATTTTAGTATCAAGATAATTTTTTAGAGGGCTGACATTTTATTAAACATGTTGGTTCTAACATATTTTCTTTTTTCCCCATTTTTAATGGATGTTATATTTGTATTTCAGATTTTATCCCCTTACACCATTCCCCTCACCACCCAGGAACCACATATCCCATCCCCCTCCTCCTGCTTCTATGAGGGTGTACCCCCACCTGCCCCCCACTCCCACCACCATACCCTCAGATCCCCCCCACCCAGTGTTCAGCCTTCATGGGAGCAAAGATCTCCTCTCCCACCTATGCCCAAAAAGGCTATCCTCCCCTACATATATAGCTGGGTCATGGGTCCCTCCTGATGTGCTCCTAGGCTGGTGGTTTAGACCCTAGGGAGCTCTGGTTGGTTGGTATTGTTGCTCTCCTCATGGGGCCACCAATCCTTTCAGCTCCTTCAGTCTTCTCTCTAACTTTTCCATTGGAAATCCTTGATCAGATCAATGGTTATCTGTGAGTATCTGCCTCTGGGTATGTCAGACTCTGGGGGACTTCTAAGGAGACTGCCATATCAGACTCCTGTCAGCATGCACTTTCTGTCATCTATATCAGCGTCTATATTTGGTGACTGTACATGGGGATAATACCCAGGTGGAATGGTCTCCAGACATCCTCTCCTTCAGTTTCTGTTCCACACTTTGTCTCCATATTTGCTCCCTTGGGTATTTTGTTACTCCTTCTAAGTAAGATGTAAGCATCCACACTTGTTCTTCCTTCTTCATGAGCTTCATGTGGTCTGTTAGTTGAATCTTTGTTGTTTCATACTTTTGGGCTAATATCCGCATATCACTGAGTAAATACCATGTGTGTTCTTTTGTGATTGGGTTACCTCACTCAGGATGATATTTTCTACTTCCATCCATTTACCTAAGAATTTCTCAAATTCATTAGTTTTAATAGCTGAGTAATATTCCATTGTGTAAATGTACCACATTTTTGTAACCCTTCCTCTGTTGAAGGGCATCTGGGTTCTTTCCAGCTTCTGGCTATTATAAATAAGGCTGCTATGAACATAGTGGAACATATGTCCTTGTTATATGTTGGAGCATTTTCTGGGTATATGCCCAGGAGTGGTCTAGCTAGGTCCTCAGGTAGTGCTATGTCCAATATTCTGAGGAACCACCAGATTTATTGCAAGAGTGGTTGTACCAGCTTGCAACCCCACCAACAATGAAGGAGTGTCCTCTTTCTCCACATCCTTGCCAGTATCTACTGTCACCTGAGTTTTTGATCTTAGCCATTCTGACTGGTGTGAGGTGGTATCTCAGGATTGTTTTGATTTGCATTTCCCTGATGACTGAATATGTTGTACATTTCTTAAGGTGCTTCGCAGCCATTCTAGTTTTCTCAGTGGAGAATTCTTTGTTTACCTCTGTACCCCATTTTTAATGGGGTTATTTTGTTGTCTGGCGTCTAATTTCTTGAGTTATTGTATACATTCAATACTAGTCCTCTATCAGATGTAGGATTGTTAATGATCTTTGCCCAATCTGTTGGTTGCCGTTTTGTCTTGTTGACAGTGTCCTTTGCCTTACAGAAGCTTTGCAATTTGATGAGGTCCCATTTGTCAATTCTTGATCTTAGAGCATAAGCCATTGGTGTTCTGTTCAGGAACTTTACCCCTGTGCCTAGGTATTCAAGGGTCTTCCCCACCTTCTCTTCTATTAGTTTCAGTGTACCTGGTTTTATGTGAAGGTCCTTTATCCACTTGGACTTGAGCTTTGTACAAGGGGATAAGAATGGATTAATTTGCATTCTTCTACATGCTGACCTCCAGTTGAGCCAGCACCATTTGCTGAAAAAGCTGTCCTTTTTCCACTGGATGGTTTTAGCTCCTTTGTCAAAGGTCAAGTGACCATAGCTGTGTGAGTTCATTACTTGATCTTCAATTGTATTCCACTGATCTTCCTGCCTGTCTCTGTACCAATACCATGCAGTTTTTATCACTATTGCCTTGTAATACAATTTGAAGTCAGGGACGGTGATTCCCCCAGAAATTCTTTTATTGTTGAGAATAGTTCTCACTATTCTGGGTTTTTTGTTATTCCAAATGAACTTCCAAATTGCCCTTTCTATCTCTATGAAGAATTGATTTGAAAGTTTGATGGGATTGCCTTGAATATGTAGATTGCTTTTGGCAAGATGGCCATTTTTACTAAGTTAATCCTGCCAATTGAGGAGCATGGGAGATCTTTCCATCTTCTGAGATCTTCGATTTCTTTCTTCAGAGAATTGAAGTTCTTGTCATACAGATCTTTCACTTGCTTGGTTAGATTCACTCCAAGATATTTTATATTATTTGTGGCTATTGTGAAGGGTGTCATTTCCCTAATTTCTTTCTCAGCCTGTTTATCCTTTGAGTAGAGGAAGGATACTAATTTGTTTGAGTTAATTTTATATCCAGCCACATTGCTAAAGTTGTTTTTCAGGTTTAGGAGTTCTCTGATGGAGGTTTTAGGGTCACTTAAGTATACTATCATATAATCTGCAAATAGTGAAATTTTGACTTCTTCCTTTCCTATCTGTATCCCTTTGACTTCCTTTTGTTGTCTAATTGCTCTAGCTAGGACTTCCAGTACTATATTGAATAGGTAAGGTGAGAGTGGGCAGCCTTGCCTAGTCCCTGATCTTACTGGTATTGCTTCAAGTTTCTCTCCATTTAGTTTGATGTTGGCCACTGGTTTGCTGTATATTGCTTTTACTATGTTTAGGTATGGGCCTTGGATTCCTGATCTTTCCAAGACTTTTAACATGAAGGGGTGTTGAATTTTGTCAAATGCTTTCTCAGCATCTAGTGAGATGACCATGTGGATTTTTCTTTTAAGTTTATTTTGTAGTTGATTACATTGATGGATTTCCGAATATTGACCATCCCTGAATTCCTGGGATAAAGCCTACTTGATCATGATGGATGATTGTTTTGATGTGTTTTGGGATTCAGTTTGCGAGAATTTTATTGAGTATTTTTTGTCAGTATTCATAAGAGAGATTGGTCTGTAGTTCTCTTTGTTGGGTCTTTCTGTGGTTTAGGTAGGAACATAATTCTAGCTTCATAGAATGAATTGGGTAGTATTCTTTCTGTTTCTATTCTATGGAATAGCTTGAAGAGAATTAGTATTAGGCCTTCCTTGAAGGTATGATAGAATTCTGCACTAAAACCATCCGGTCCCAGACTTTTTTTGGTGGGGAGACTTTTAATGACTTCTTCTATTTCTTTAGGGTTTATAGGACTGTTTAGATGGTTTATCTGCTCCTGATTTAATTTTCATATCTGGTACCTATCTAGAAAATTGTCCATTTCATCCAAATTTTCCAATTTTGTTGAGCACAGGCCTTTGTAGTAGGATCTGGTGATTTTTTTTTAATTTCCTGAATTTCTGTTGCTATGTCTCCCTTTTCAGTTCTGATTACATTAATTTGGATACTGTCTTTGTGTCCATTGTTTAGTCTGGCTAAGAGTTCATCTATCTTGTTGATTTTTCTCAAAGAACCAGCTCCTGGTTTTGTTGATATCTTGTATAGTTCTTTCTGTTTCTACTTGGTTGATTTCAGCCCTGAGTTTGATTATTTCCTCTCCTCTACTTCTCTTGGGTATATTTGCTTCTTTTTGTTCGAACACTTTCAGGTGTGTTGTCCAGTTGTTAATGTGTGCTCTCTCCAGTTTCTTTTTGTAAGTACTTAGAGCTAGGAGTTTTCCTCTTAGTACTGCTTTCATAGTGTCCCACAAATTTTGATATGATGTGTCCTCATTTTCATTAAATTCTAAAAAGTCTTTAATTTCTTTCTTTCTTTCTTCTTTGACCAAGTCATCCTTGAGTAGAGTGTTGTTCACTTTCCACGTGTATGTGGGCTTTCGTTGTTCTTGTCAACATTAAAGATGAACCTTAGTCCATGGTGTTCTGATAGGGTACAAGGGATTATTTCAATCGTTTTGTATCTGTTGAGGCCTGTTTTGTGACCAATTATATGGACTATTTTGGAGAAGGTACCATGAGGTGCTGAGAAAAAGGTATATTGTTTTATTTTAGGATGACATATTCTATAGATATCAGTTAAGTCTAATTGGTTCATAACTTCTGTTACTTTCATTGTGTCTCAGTTTAGTTTCTGTTTCCATTATTTGTCCATTTCTCAGAGTGGGGTGCTGAAATCCCCCACTATTATTGTGTGAGGTGTGATGTATGCTTTGAGTTTTAGCAAAGTTTCTTTTATGTATGTGTGTGCTCTTGCATTTGGGGCATAGATGTTTAGAATTGAGAGTTCATCTTAATACATTTTTCTTTGATGAGTATAAAGTGTCCTTCTTTATCTTTTTTGATTACATTTGGTTGAAATCAATTTTATTTGATATTAGAATTGCTACTCCAGCTTGTTTCTTGGGAGCATTTGCTTGGAAGAGTGTTTTCCATCCTTTTACTCTAAGGTAGTGTCTGTCTTTGTCACAGAGGTGTGTTTCCTGTATGCACCAAATTCTGGATCTTGTCTATGTATCAAGTCTGCTAGCCTATGTCTTTTTATTGGAGAATTGAGTCCATTGGTATTAAGAGATATTAAGAAAAAATGATTGTTGCTTCCTATCACTTTTGTTATTGGAGGTGGAATTATGTTTGTAAGTATATTTGGAACTATCTTCTTTGGGATTGTTGGGAGATTACTTTCTCTTTTTTTCTACGCTGTAATTTCCCTCCTTGTGTTGGAGTTTTCCATCCATTATCCATTGAAGGGCTGGATTTGTGGGAAGATATTGTGTAAATGTGGTTTTGTCATAGAATATCTTTGTTTCTCCATCAATAGTGATTGAGAGGTTTTCTGGGTATAGTAGTCTGGGCTGGCATTTGTGTTCTTTTAGGGTCTGTATGATATCAATCCAGGATTTTGTGGCTTTTATATTCTTTGGTGAGAAGTCTGGTGTAATTCTTATAGGTCTGGCTTTATATGTTACTTTGCCTTTTTCCCTTACTGCTTTTAGTATTTTTTCTTTGTTTTGTATATTTGATGTTTTGATTATTATGTGATGAGAGGTATTTCTTTTTTGGTCTAGTCTATTGGGGGTTCTGTAGGCTTCTTGTATATTTAAGGACATCTCTTTCTTTAGGTTAGGGAAGTTTTCCTCTATAATTTTGTTGAAGATATTTACTAGCCCTTTAAGTTGGGAGTATTCACCCTCATCTATACCTATTATCCTTAGGTTTGGCCTTCTCATTGTGTCCTGGATTTCCTGGATGTTTTGGGTTAGGCGCTTTTTGCATTTGGCATTTTTTGACAGTTGTGTCAATGTTTTTCATGGTATCTTCTGCACATGAGATTCTCTCTTCTATCTCTTGTATTCTGTTGTTGAGGCTTGCATCTATGACTCCTAGTCTTTCTCTTAGGTTTTGTATCTCCAAGGTAGTCTTCCTTTGAGATTTATTTATTGTTTCTACCTCCATTTTCAGATCCTGGATGGTTTTGTTTAATTCCTTCACCTGTTTGGTTGTGTTTTCTTGCAATTCTTTAAGGGATTTTTGTGTTTCCTCTTTAAGGGTTTCTATCTGTTTGTCTGTGTTCTCCTCAAATTCTTTGAGAGTGTTATTTATGTCCTTCTTTAAGTCCTCTAACATCATCATGAGAAGTGATTTCAATTCTGTATCCTGCTTTTCCGGTGTGATGTGGTGTTCAGGGCTTGCTATGGTGGGAAACTGGGTTCTGGTGATGCCAAGTAACTTTGGTTTCCGTTATTTATGTTATTGCACTTGCCTTTTGCCATTTGCTTAACTCTAGTGCTACCCTCAGTCACTGGTTCTGACTGGAGACTGTCTTTCCAGTTATCTTGCCTGTGTCAGAACTCCTCAGGGTCCAGATGTCTCTGTGATCCTGTGATTCTGTGATCCTGAGTTCCAGCTGCTCTGAGTGCAGTGTCTCCTCTAGGATGTCTCAGGGTAAGGTGTCTTACTGAGAGCAGACCAGCTAGGTGTTCGCTGCTCTGATTGCAGTGGTTCCTCTAGAATGTCTCAGAATATGGTGTCTGCTGTTCTGCGTTCCATGGCTCCTCTAGGATGTCTCTGGGTATGGTGTCCCCTGCTCTGAGGTTGGTGGCCTCCCTAGGATGCCCCAGGATACGATTTCCACAAGGGTGCAGACCTGCTGGGGGTCTGCCTCTCTGAGGACACTGGCCTCTCTGCGATGTCTCAGGATATGGTTTCTACAAGGGTGCAGACCCACTGGGTGTCTGCTCCCACCCAAAAGAGGCAATTCTTGCCTAAGTGGCTGTCTCACCACAACTGAATTAACTCCAAAGATGCTCAGTTTCTTCTGAGCATCCAAGACAGGAAGCTGTCAGGAGGAGACAGGTCTCTAATCAAAATGAACTTTAATACAGAAATGTTAGTAATGTCAATTCTGTGGACTCCTGATGTTTTGAAAACCAACTACCCATGTAAGGAAATCTGGCCTGTTGTCTGTTAACTCCTCTCAGCTATTTCTAAACAAAATATAGAAAACTCCCTAACAATAAATTCAAAGCCGAGAATTTGCTATAGGCCCTTAACCCACAAGATAACCATTTCAAATCAGTTTTGAAAAGTTAAAAAAGGACTGGGTCTAAGAGTTGTATTTCTAAATTTATTATACAGTCACAATGCCTATGAGAGTAACAATATTCATATCACTTTTATATCAATAAGAAGTTCGTACCAATAAAAACCTTAAATTTGAAATCAAAGTAAATTTTGTAACATTTAAGAAATTATAACTTCATCTTAAAAACAATTATACATATTTCTACCAATAGGGTATGGCCTATGATATAAATACTAGCTAATCCTCCCTGTTCCAATAAAACCACTACTTTTCCCTAGAAAATCAGCTCAATATTAACCACCTCATTCCTTAAGCCCAGGAAATAGGGGCATCGACTCTTCATTAACTTCTTCAGGCTGACTATGGGCATTGAGATATTAGAAAAGGAGGGGGGAAGAGTAATTTGATAAGCCTCTGGTGCTGTGTCTTCACTGTATTCAGCTAGAATTCCAGGACATCAGAGGTTCAAGCAGATCTGCTCACCTTGCTTAATGAGTAGATATACAAAGGCAGTGTATTCAGCAATATAGAATTTTCAAACCAAATTTTAGTATCAAGATAATTTTTGTTTGAATTCTGGAATCTAGTCATCTGGAAGCCTGCCTCTGTCATGTCTAATCCATATAATTCTGGGAGTTGCTATGAGAGTATGCTCCCACCATCTTTCCATTTCTGCCACCATCTCTCAAATTCCCCAGTACTATGGAATCCAAACTTTCAGGCACCAAGGCCCTCCACTTCCATAGATGCCTAACCCCTTACCCAATCCCTGGTCCCCCAATTACTATGTGGGTGTGCTCCCGCCATCCTCTCATTCCTGCCTCCCTGCTCTTGAAATTCCCCAAAACTAGGGAATCCAAACTTTCAGGCAACAAGGCTGTCCTCTTTGATTGATGCCTGGCAAGGCCACCCTCAACTACCTATACAGGAGGAGCCATGAGGCCCTCCCTTTCTGTTCTCACGTTGGAGATTTTAGAATGGGTACTCCAGCTGGTTTCTTAGGACCATTTACTTGAAAATTGTTTTCCAGCCTATTACTCTAAGGTAGAGTCTGTCTTTATCACTGAGGTGGGTTTCCTGTATGCAGCAAAATGCTGAGTCCTGTTTATATACACAGAACATTAGCCTTTCTTTTAATTGGGGCATTGAGTCCATTGATGTTGAGATATTAAGGAACAGTGATTGTTCCCTCCTGTTATTTTTGTTATTAGAGGTAGAATTATCTTTGTGTGGCTATCTTCTTTTGGATTTGTTAAAAGGGGATTATTTTCTTGCTCTTGCTAGGGTATAATTTCCCTCCTTGTGTTGGAACTTTCCTGATATTATCCTTTGTAATGCTGGGTTTGTGGAAAGATATTGTGTAAATTTGGTTTTGCCGTGGAATATCTTGGTTTCTCCATCTATGGTAATTGAGAGTTTTGCTGGGTATAGTAGCCTAGGATGGCATTTGTGATCTCTTAGAGTCTGTATGACATCTGTCCAGCATCTTCTAGCTTTTATAGTATCTGGTGAGAAGTCTGGTATAATTCTGATAGGTCTGCCTTTATATGTTACTTGGCCTTTTTCCCTTACTGCATTTAATATTCTTTCTTTTTTCTGCACTTGGTGTTTTGATTATTATGTGATGGGAGGTATTTCTTTTCTGGTCTAGTCTATTTGGTATTCTATAGGCTTCTTGTATGTTTATGGGCATCTCGTTCTTTATATTAGGGAAGTTTTCTTTTATAATTTTGTTGAAGATATTTATTGGCCCTTTAAGTTGGGAATCTTCACTCTCATCTCTACCTATTATCCTTAGGTTAGATCTTCTCATTGTGTCCTGGATTTCCTGGATATTTTGTGTTAAGAACTTTTTGCATTTTGCATTTTCTTTGACAATTGTGTCAATATTTTCTATGGTATTTTCTGTACCTGAGATTCTCTCTTCTATCTCTTATAGTCTGTTGGTGATGCTTGCATCTATGACTCCTGATTCCTTTCCTAGGCTTTCTATCTCCAGGGTAGTCTCCCTTTGTGGTTTCTTTATTGTTTCTACTTCTATTTTTTATGTCCTGGATGGTTTTGTTCAATCCCTTCACCTGTTTGGTTGTGTTCTCTTGTAATTCTTTAAGGGATTTTATGTTTTCTCTTTAAGGGCTTCTACCTGTTTACCTTTGATCTTCTCAAATTCTTTGAGAGTGTTATTTATGTCCTTCTTAAAGTTCTGTATCATCATCATTAGAAGTGATTTTAAATCTGAATCTTTCTTTCCTAGTGTTATGGGGAATTCAAGACATTCCTGTGTGGGAGAACTGTGTTCTAATGATGCCAAGTACCCTGGTTTGCCCATGCTTATGTTCTTGTGCTTGCCTTTTGCCATCTGGATCTCCTTAGTGCTACCTGCCCTGTCTTTGACTGGATCTTTCCTATTATCTTGGTTGTATCAGAACTGTGTGGGTGTGTGTTACTACTGGTGTTGGAGATGGGGCACAAGATCTGCTCAGTGTTCAGGCCCAGACCTAAGGAACCAGTGCTCTGGGCCAGGAGTGACTTCCTGGGTCCCAGTGGGTCCCGGTTACTCCGTGTTTGGGGCAGGTGTTGCTGTCTGCTTACCTAAGATACTGCCTGGGTTAGAGCTCCTGGAAGGCCCACTTCCTCTGGATTCTGTGAGATTGCGGGCAGAGCTGACAACCAGGATCTGTTCAGTTCTTTGGCCCAGACCAGAAGGGAGGATGATATTTTCTAATTCCATGTATTTGCCTGCAAACTTCATTATGTCCTTATTTTTGACAGCTGAATAAATTTCCATTCTGTAAATGAACCTATATTCTATATACATTTTTCAGTTGTGGGGCATCTGCTTTTTCTTGTCTAAAGCTAAACACTGAAGAGATGGAGAGGCCCTCTCCCAGATCTGAGGCCTGGCACAAACCACCACCTGGTCTGCTTCTGTGTGGACGCTGGATCCCAAGACATCCTAGAGGGTCCACTAAACCAAGAGCGGCAGGTAAGAACACCCACACACTGCCTTATGCCCATAGCTGAATGCAGAGAGCGCTCAGATTCCAGCAGACACCCAAACCCCATCCCTGTGGAATACCACTCCACTTCTGCCCCTCTCCCCGATCTGAGGCCTGGAGCAGACCCCACCTGGTCTGCTCCTGTGTGGACACCATATCCCAAGACATCCTAGAGAGACCACTGAATCCTGAGCAGCAGAGGAACAATTGAACTCAGAACGACAGACAACAAATCTTGAGACATCCTAGAGGAGCCACTGCACTCACAGCAATGGACACCTTATCCTGAGACATCCTAGAAGAGACACTGCACCTAGAACAGCAGACACCTAGCTGGTCAGATACCTTGGAGACACCATACCCTGAGACATCCTAGAAGAACCACTGTACTCAGAGCAGCTGGAGCTCAGGATTAAAAGAACATAGAGACATCTGGACCCTGAGGAGATAAGACACAAGCAAGATAACTGGAAAGGCAGGCTCCAGTCAGAGACAGTGAGTACAAGTAGCACTAGAGTTAACCAGATGGCGAAAAGCTTCACCCATTTTGTTGTGGTTTTTTTTTTTTTTTTTTTTTTTTGTATTTCTTTAAGGGAATTATGTGTTTACATAATTAGGCTTCTGTCTACCTGTGTTCTGTATTTCTTTAAGGGGGTTAATTGTTTTTTTTATAAAAGTCCTCTATCACCATCTTGACATATGATTATAAATTAGAGTCTTGCTTTTCTGGTGTGTTGGGGTATCCAAGGCTTGCTGTGGTGAATGAACTGGGTTCTCATGATGACAAGTATCCTTGGTTTCCGTCAATTTCATTTTGGGCTTGCCTTTCACCATCTGGTTATCTCTGGTGTTAGCCTATCTTATTGTCTCTGAATGGAGACTGTTCATCCTGTGAACCTGTGTACCTGTAATCTTAGGTGTGTCAGCACTCTTGGGAGGCCAGCTGTCTCCAAGGGGGGGGGGTTGGTTATGTGACACAGGGTTATATCTGAGGCACAAATAGAAACCAGAAGGATCCAATCCTCATATGTTGAATGGTTCCTGTGCTATGTGTGCTCCTGGAAACAGGCAGCCTTGGGAGGTAAGAGGTAGGGGCAGAGTTAATGGTTTGCATATGGTTTTATTTGTTTTCTTTTTGTTTCTTGTTTTTGTGGGGTTTTGCGACAGAAAGAGATTTTATATCACTAAATATTATACACTTCACTTTATAAAAAAATAAAATTGTACTACACTTTAAACAATTTTATAACTTAAAGGGATGCTAAATTCACATTGAATTGGACAAAAAACATTTTAAGCACTAAAGAAACAATATTTTCTTGGTTACTAGAGGAGTCATCTTTCTCAATTTTAAGAATTGTACAAAGTACATAGCTTGTGTGATGATACATTGAAAGACACAATTCTAAGAATCAGGTTCATTTAGAAAAGCTTATTTCTGTGAATTTGTGTTCATAAAATAAACATAAAGTCATAAACTGTAAAGTCATGCTGATATAATCATTACTGCCTATTGCACAATGATTTTCCACCCTAATAAATTATGAATAAATATTATTTGAAAGATACAAAATATTCTTCTTGTTAAACAAAAAATATTTTTCTAAAATTGTCATTTTGGGTAGTAATCTAAATGTTAGGCTGGAACAAAGAAGTAGGCTTCAGACATGAAAGTGACTATGGGCTAGAACAGAGAATTAGGCTCAGATATTTTGGTCATCCTGAGAAGGCCTTAGAAACAATGGTCACAGGACTCTGTATATTGCCTTGCTTGTTCTTTGACTATTTGGATTTATTTTCTTGATAATTCCTTGACTATTTTCATCTATTGTATTGCTAGTTCATCAACCTAGAACTAACCATAATACTTCCATGTAATTAAAATGGTATAAAAGTAGGTTTGGGAAAAAAGGAAAAAGAACAAAACAACGGAACAAAAAAAAAAAAACAAACAAAACACACACACAAAAATTGTTATTTCCAGAATATTTCCATGAATGGACCTGTTGTGTCAGGGCAATATTTAAAAGACAGAAAACAAGAAAGAAAGAACCTGTTTCAAATCTAGAATCTGGTAGGATCCTAGTGATATTGTTGGGCCTTGGATGAGGTAACTCCATTTAACCTGCCACCTTCAGTCATGTAACACACAGGTAGAGGGTGTGATTAACAAGTCTCCACCTCCAGAGATTTAAATATTAATGAGTTATCTAAAGGCCAGGGGCATAGCTAATTAAGTTATTCCCTCTTCTTTTTCCCCTCCCTATAAAATTAGGCTCCTCTGGCCTTTGGCGGGGGAAGCGCATACCACCTACATCCATTTACCATGCCATGAGCAATAAAAGCTTTGGAAAACCAGACTCCACGTGTCGCCTGATATGCCTGATATGCCTGATATGCCACCACCAGGTTCCCAGCCTTTGGAAACTTAAGCCGCTCACTGCCAGCCTGCGGTGGCTGTACCAATATGGGACCCTCTGCTGCCAGCATGGGAAGCCCACCCGAGACCCTGATGCCAGACCGCTGTGAGAGACCTGGCCCCCGGACTCCCTCATCCCCCCCTCCCGCGAGATTTATTCCCCACATGATATGATCTACATTGGTCAAACATTGCACCCAGAAAGTTCAGCAAGATTATTACACACAGATTAACAAGGAGCTCAGGTTATATCAGCAAGCCAGAAGAGAGCAAGAGGTAGTGTGTGTGGGTTTGGGGGGAGGGGGGTGCACGCACACATGTGTGAGAGTGCATTTGGCTCATGTTCATAGATATAGTTTCATTATAGGAGCAATAGTTTGCACAAAACTTCTGTGAGCAAGAATTCTATGATGTACCCTGTCTCGAAAAAAAACAAAAAAAAAAGAATTCTATGATGTACAATATGCACCACACATTGTGACTGTCAATAATTTAGTTTGGCCCAAGGAGAATTTGTCATATTAAAGCTTCAACCCTCTCCTTCCACAATGGGTTCATATAGGATTTTCCATAGAACAGAGGCTATGTTCATTGAAATGCAAGTCACTTTAGCCACATAACACACACATGCATGCACAGAGAGAGAGAGAGAGAGAGAGAGAGAGAGAGAGAGAGAGAGAGGGAGAGAGAGACAGAGAGAGGGAGAGAGAGACAGAGAGAGAGACAGAGAATCAAGAAACCTCAGGGTTTCCTTGGTGTACCATATATAATCTTCCTAATTACTGTCTGGTATCTGTCTAAAGCAAGCAAATTTATCCTTTTGTGGTGTGTTTCTATTGTCATCATCAATCAGAAAATGGAAGATATGAATGATACCATCCCAGTATAAAATGGATACTAATTACACCAAGGCAGTAGTAATAAAAGAGAGTTAGAACATATTTATTAATAACTGTAAGAAAGAAGAGATTAGTTTCAGGTTAAAAATTACTCTATAAAAGCTTAAACACCACAATCATCATCACAAAAAAATATATCTCACAAATCACAGTATTCTACCAAACTAAATTATACAGAACTTTATGCAAGAGGTTTGTATAAAAATGTACAATGATATTATTTTGGCTTAAATGCTTACCATTTAAAATACAAGTTTGAAAATTTATTCTATATCACCATTAATCAATGATGTCAGATTAACACTGGGTGAAAGATATTTTCATATTTTATAGTTATTAAAACAATTTAAAATGAATATTTGTCATTTCTGAGTGAAAATATTTCCAATTAATACCAAGTATAAGACTAACCTGTGGGAATTCTCTGGTAATGAGTAAGATATCAATACTGATTACATACTTACAACTATATTTCTCTTTTTAAATAACATGTTTATATATATATATCTAGAAAGCAACTACCTATCAAGTTAGTCTGCTATATTGATGGATTTCATCCAAGGTTTGAGCTTGTGGACTAAATGATATGCCATATAGTTGGCATTTGTAAGGTTTGTCTCCAGTATGCATGTTGTGCTGTGTTTGAGGATATGGTTTCTGTGAAAAAAAAATTTCACAACCATTACAATAGTAATGCCTGTTCCCAAAATATATTTTGTGGTCATCTTGAAGGAATGGGGACCAAGAAAAGTAATTCACACATTCATTGCACGTATAAGGCTATTTTCCAGAATAGATTCTTTGATGCACTTGGAGAGTTGAGGACCAGTTTAAAAAAATTGCCCAATTTTTTATTCAAGAAGACTGACTACCTCTTGTATGGATTCTGTAGTGAACTTGAACATTTGAGAATGGGATAAATTCCACATTCATTATATTTGTAATATTAGTTTCCAGTATGAATTTGGTGGTGAACTTTAAGATCTGACAACTGTGAAAAAGATTTGCAAAATTCAATACATTTCTAAGATTTATCTCCATTATGGATTCTATGAAGAACTTGAAAATTTGAGGAATCTGTAAATTCTTTCTCACACTTATTGTATTTGTAAGATTTGTTTTCGGTGTGGATTTTGTGGTGAACTTTCATTTGGTAAGACTGGTAAATTGTTTTCCACACGTATTTTATTCATATGGTTTATCTCTAGTATGTAATCTATTGTGAGTTTCAAGACTTAAGGACTGTGTAAAAGATTCCCCACATTCATCCTATTTTTAAGGTTTGTCTCCAGTATGGATTCTATGGTGAACTTTAAGACTTGAAGACCAGGTAAAAGACTTCCCACATTCATTACATTTGTAAGGTTTGTCTCCAGTGTGGATTCTATGGTGAGCTTTAAGATCTGAAGACTGTATAAAACATTTGCCACATTTACTACATTTGTAAGCTTTGTCTCCTGTATAAATTCTGTGGTGAACATTAAGATCTGATGACTGTGTAAAAGATTTCCCACATTCATTACATTTGTAAGGTTTGTTGCCAGTATGGATTCTATGATGAACTTTAAGACCTGAAGACTGTGTAAAGCATTTGCCACATTCACTACATTTGTAAGAGTTGTCTCCAATATGGATTCTGTGGTGAACCTTAAGTTCTGAGGACTGAGAAAAAGATTTCCCACATTCATTACGTTTGTAAGGTTTGTCCTTGGTATGAATTCTATGGTGAACTTTAAGTCTTGAGAACTGTAGAAACAATTTCCCACATACATTACATTCGTAAGGTGTCTCTTGAGTAGAAATTCTGTAGTGAGCCTTAAGATTTGAGGACCGAGTTCTCTCAGGAGGAGTATCTGAAGTTTCCTGATCTGTTTCAGGAATGAAACAATTTTTTTTGCAAACAGATAATTTCCATAATCACATTTATCAGACTCTTCACTGACGTCTTTATATTCCCAGAATTTGTTTCTATGTAGAGGTGAAGGTTCAATACATGCAAATTTTTGTGTTATTTCCCTCGAAAAGTAATCCTGTGTAAATGCCTTTGTGAATAGCTTCTTGGTATGATCACAAGATAGACCTGAAAGTAATGAGAGCCTGTCATTATATGACATTTTGTAATTGGTTAAAAATAATACACATGCATAATTGAAGAAATATCAGTAACCTGAGGAGAATCATAGCAAAAGCATACAACACAGAACTGCAGTAATTTTATTCCAAAGAAACAAATTCCAAAAATATGTTAGGAGATATTTCATGAAATACATAATATATATATATATATATATATATATATATATATATATATATATATATGCATCATCAATAATTATTCAGTATAACAGATAACTTAAAACGAACTTGTTGCAACTAACATGCAGTAATAACAAAAGATATCTACTCAGTATGAAATTCAATTACCAATACAGATGCAAGTAATTATTCCAATGACAGAATAATGAAAAGGAAGAACTAGAATAACTTTCTTGAAATTGAATACTGCTGTAAAAGTAAATAATAGATTTAGCATCAATAAGAATATGTATTAAAAATAATGAAATATATATTAAAATTTTAATGTTTCGGGTAAAAAGCATAACACATGCATAAAGATAAAGGATTTTAAAATGTGCTCAAAACTTGTGGAACAAAATACAACATATAGAAGAAGCAAGTCATGACTGGGGCAAGCGGTGAATAGAGAGTAGATACAATAGAAGAAATTGATAGATTAGTTAAAGATAGGGTTACATCTAAAAAAAATTATGACACAAAACATCTGTTGAGAACTGCACTGCCCCACCTTTGGGGGCCAAAATGTTGCGGACCACTCTGTCAATGTTGGAACCAGCACTGCCAAAAGCCTTGGGGGCTAAACTGTTAGAGCCCGCACTGCCACAAGCTGCTCCGGTCCGCAGGTCCAGGTTCAGCAAGAGAGAGAGTGAGGATGGACTCGAAGAATTGAGACCAGACAGAGTGTGATTCAATACCATTTATTCTTCAGTCTCTCTTCTTCTCTCCAAGTCCCAAGTCTTGAGTTCCTAGTCCCTAGTTCCTAGTCTCTCTTCCAAGTCTCAGGTGTCTAATCCAAGTGTCTCAAATTCCTAATTCCAAGTTCTTCCTCCAAGTGCCAAGTGCCTAGTGTCTAATTTCTAATTCTAAGTTCTTCCTCCAAGTGCCAAGTGCCTAATACTAATACTAATGTCAAGTGTCTAATTCCTAGTTCCAAGTTCTCCTTCTAGGTGTCTAGTCCAAGTGTCTAATAATTTCTTCTGAGTTCTCTAGTCCAAGTGTCTTCTACCTAATGCCTTCTGTCTAATGCTCTGTCTTCTGTCTGCCTCTCGCCTTTTATACATCTCACTTCTAAGTCACCCTCTTAAGTCACACCCTTAAATCACGCCTTTAAATCTAAGTCATGCCCTTAAGTCACACTCCTTTAGGTCTCACACACCCAAGGGAAAATCCTGGGTATCTAAAACAAGATGTTATCAGAGTGTGCTCAGCTGTTGTAGGCTATTGTAAACAAGGCTCTTGTCAGGGTATATGGCTCGAGATGGCTGCAAGGATGATACCCGCCTTCTGTCGGCTCCCCACAAACATCCTGGAAATCAAGGATACTATGATAAGACCTAAGGTAAGAATAATAGGAATAGAAAAAGGTGAATAGTCTAAGCTCCAGTGCATAGAAAACATTTTCAATAAAATCATAGAGGAAATTTTTCCTACTTAAAGAAAGTGATGCCTCCCCCTGCCAGTCTGCAACTCCAAATGTATTTGTGGCAGATGAGGATGTCAGCCCCCTACCCAATCCCACAGCCTATGTGTCTCAAAGTACATCTGCCATAATCAGGAAGAGAGGTGGATTCCCTTCCCCAAGACCATAAAGCCAGCAGGCCTCCAAGGAGGTCTGCCCAAACCAGGTACACAAGGACACTGGGACACAGGAACACAACAGCTATAATCCAGCTATAATCCCAGAAAAACAAAGCCTGCCCTAACCAAAGAATGTACTTCTTCTCTACCAGATGACCTGTTCTAACCAGGAGATACATCTCTACCTGCATCCATGGAGTCTGTTTCAGTCCAAGACACCCAGGACAGTTAAACAGACAGATACCAGATGGCAAAAGTCAAGCACAAGAACATTTTTTAATTTGACATCACCAGAACTGAGTTCTCATACCAAAACAAGGCCCAGATATCTGAACACAAACAAAGATCAAAATTCTAACCTGAAATCTCATCTTAGGAAGATTATAGCCATATTAAAGAGGATATACATACCTCCTTAAAGAAATACAGGAAACCACATGCAAACAGGTAGAAGCCCTTAAAGAGTAAACAAAAAACCCCTTAAAGAAATACAGGAAAAGTGAGTGCACCCCGGATACCACCAGACACGTTCTGGAGGATCCATAGAACCCATAGCCAGAGCTAGCACTCCCCTTCCTCCTCTGCTTGCCCCTCTTCCGCTCTGAGGCCTGGGCCAGACCTCTGCCCAGCTAGCCTGTGAGTGCACCCCGGATACCGCCAGACACATTCTGGGGGATCCATAGAACCCATAGCCAGCGCTAGCACTGCCCCAACATATAACAAAGACATATGCTCCACTATGTTCATAGCAGCCTTATTTATAATAGCCAGAAGCTGGAAAGAACCCAGATGCCCTTCAACAGAGGAATGGATACAAAAAATGTGGTACATTTACACAATGGAATATTACTCAGCTATTAAAAATAATGAATTCGAGAAATTCTTAGGTAAATTAATGGAACTAGAAAATATCATCCTGAGTGAGGTAACCCAATCACAAAAGAACACACATGGTATTTACTCACTGATAAGTGGAGATTAGCCCAAAATTTGAAACAACAATGATTCAACTACCAGATGACATGAAGCTCATGAAGAAGAAAGAACAAGGGAGGATGCCTAGGTCTTTCTTAGAAGGAGTAACAAAATACCCAAGGGAGCAAATATGGAGACAAAGTGTGGGATAGAATCTGAAGGGGGGTTGTAGGGAGACCATTCCATCTGAGTATTCATTCCATGGGCAGTCACCAAAAATAGACGCTGATAGGGATGTCAGGATGGGAAAGCTGACAGCAGCCTGATAAGGCTGTCTCCTTAGAGGTCCTCCAGAGTCTGACATACCCAGAGACAGATACCCACAGCTATCCATTAATCTGATCAAAGGTTCCCAATGGAGGAGTTAGAGAGTAAATTGAAGGAACCTTAAGGGCTGGTGGCCCCGTGAGGAGAGCAACAATACCAACCAGCCAGAGCTCCCCAGGGTCTAAACCACCAGCCTAGGAGCACATATGGAGAGACACATGACTCCAGCTGTATATGTAGGGGAGGATGGCCTTGTTGGGCATAGGTGGGAGACAAGGTCATTGGTACCCTGAAGGCTGAGCACTGAGGGGGGGGGAATCTGAGGGTGGGGAGGGGGGCTGGGGGTAGGTGGGTAAACACCTTCATAGAAGCAGGAGGAGGGGGGATGGGATAAGGGGTTCCTGGGTGGTGGGGGAAATATGGTAAGGGGATAAAATTTGAAATGTAAATATTATATCCAATAAAAGAAAGGAAAAAATAGAAAAGTGGTTAGAACCAATATTCTTAATAAAATGTCAGCCCTCTTTAATAAAAAAAAAAACTATCTTGATACTAAAATTTGTTTTGAGAATTGTATATTGCAGAATGATCAGCCTTGGGGTATCTACTCAACAAGCAAGCTGGGCAGACTTGCTCAAACCTCTGAGGTCCGGGAATTCCATCTGGAGGCAGCGAAGACACAGTATCAGAGGATTGTCAATTTGCTCTCCCCCCACTCCTCTTCTAATATCTCAATGCCCATAATCAGCTTGAAGAAGCTAATGATGAGTCAGCGCCCCTATTCCCTGGGCTTGGGGACTAAGGTGATAAATGTTGAACTATCTCTAGGGAAAAGTAGTGGTTTTGTCGGAATAGAGAGGATTAGCTAGGATTTATTGCATAGCCATAACCTATTAGTAGAAATCTGTATAATTAATATCAAGATGAAGATATAAATTCTTAAATGGCACCAATTTACTTTGTTTACAAATTTTAAGGTTTTTATTGGGCATGAGCTTCTTAGTGATATAAGAGTGAGATGAATATTGTTACTCTCATAGGCATTGTACCAGTATAACACATTTAGGAATACAAAGCTTAGACCCAGTCCTTCCTTAACTTTTTTAACAGATTTGAGATGGTCAGCCTGTGAGTTAAGGGACTATAGCAAATTCATGACTTGGAGTTTATTATAAGGGTGTTCTCTATGTTTTATTTAGAAATAGCTGAGTGGAGTTAACAGGCAACAGTCCAGATTACCTTACATGGATAGCTGGTTTTCAAAACATCAGAAATCCTTAGAATTGACATGACAAACATTTCAGTATTAATGTTCATTTTGATTAGAGACCTGTCTGCTCCGGACAGCTTCCTATATTGAATTCTAAGAAGAAATTGAGCATCCTTGGAGTTACTCCAGCTGTGGTGAGACAGCCACTAGGCAAGAATTGCCACTTTCCTTCTACAGACAAATTACTGTCCAGAAAAGGACACACTTGCAGAATGGTCGACTGATTATATCTGCCTAGACAGAGTAATCAGCCCTTAATAATTCTGCAGCACTAAGGTTTGTCAGATGATCCTGGGCCAGAAGGCAGAAGAACAGATGCTCCAACATTTTGAAGTAGAGAGAGTGTCCAGGTGTTCAGAGGTCTCTATAAATTGGCTAAGTTTTAGAAACTATGATTTGTGCTTCCCACAATTATAGTTAACTCAGTCATTCTGGATTTCTGAAGGAATTGAAAACATATAGCTATTGACCTTAAGAGAAAAGATTTGAGTGGATGGTCGTCAGCTGACATTCATCCTAAAGCCAGGTTCAGAACTAAATGTTTTAGTTAGAATAGATGACAGAGGAGCTGGTCAGTCAACAAAAGGATGGACTGGGTATTAGGACTATCCTGTACCTCACTGGTACAAATTGGCATAATTATGCTCTAATTGTATTTGAGAGAAAAGTTTCATTTTAACAGGAAGGGTGATGTGTAGGAGGAGCTAAGGTAGGAGGAGTACTGAGAGGAAGAAAAGGAGTAAGAAGAGGAGAAGAGGAAGGAGAGGAGAAGCTAGGTGATGAAAGAGAAAGAGGGGGGAGACAGGGAGGCAGATATTCATGTATCTCCAACAGTCAAAGATAGTTGTTATATCTAGGTTGGTCAGTGGGTTACACCTCTGATTGAACAATACTAAACTTATAAAGCCTATGATTAACATTATTTTTAAAAAATGTATAAATGCAAAAAGGGAAAGGGGGCATGGGATAGGGGTTTCCTAAGGGGGGTGGGGGGGAATGGGGATAGTAGATGCCATCTGAAGTGTAAATAAAATATCTAATAAAAAATAAATACAGGAAAATACAATCAAACATGTGAAACAATTGAAACAAACCTGTCAAAAACCTAAAATTGAAATAGAAACAATAAAGAAGTCACAAACAGAGGCAGCCCTGAAGATGAAAAACATAGGAAACTGGTCAAAAACTACTTATATAAGCATAACCAACAGATACAAGGGACGGAAGAGAGAATCTCAAGTGTAGACCATACCAATGAAGATCTGGACACGTGGAAGAACAAAAACACAAGAGATAAAATGTTACTAGTCCAAAACATTTGGGAAATTTGGGACACAATGAAAAGACCAAATGTAAGATTTATAGGAATTGAAGAATATAAAGATCCTCAGTTCAAAGGGCCAGAAAATACCTTAAACAAAATCGTAGATGAAACTTTCCTAACCTAAAGAAAGAGATGGCCATAAATGTAAAAGAAGGCTTTGGAACAACAAATAAATTGAACCATTAAAGAAAATCCCCTAACACATAAAAACAAAAACACTAAATTTACAGAACAATGTGAGGAGCCGACAGAAGGTGGCTATCATCCTTGCAGCCATCTTGAGCCATATACCCTGACAAGAGCCTTGATTGCAATAGCCTACAACAGCTGAGCACACTCTGATAACATCTTGTTTTAGATACCCAGGATTTTCCCTTCGGTGTGTGAGACTTAAGGTGTGATTTAGAGATAAGACTTAAGGGCATGACTTAAGTGTGTGACTTAGAAGTGAGACATATAAAAGGCAAGAGGCAGACAGAAGAAATTATTATTAGACACTTGGGACTTGAGACAGGCAACTAGGAATTAGACACTTGTACTTGGAAGAGTACTTGAGACTTTGGATTAGACACTTGGATTAGACACTCAACACTTTGAAAGAGAACTAGGAATTAGACACTTGTATGTGGAACAGTACTTGAGACTTGAGGCAGGTAACTCCGAACTGGGAAAGAGACTAGAAACTTAGAACTAGGAACTAGGGACTTGGAAAGAGAGAAGAGAGACTGAAGAATAAATGGGATTGAATCACACTATGGTCTCCATTCTTCCTGTCCATCCTCTCTCTCTTGCTGAACCATGACCCACAGACTGGAGCAGCTTGGGGCAGTGCAGGCTCTAACAACTTAGCCCCCAAGGCTTTTGGCAGTGCACATTCCAACATTGACAGAGTGGTCCACAACATTTTGGTCCCCAGTGTGGGGCAGCTCAGGCCACAACAGAACAAAAAATAATATTTAAAAGGTGTAAGAAAAAGGTGAAGTAACATGAAGGCAGACCTTTAAAAAAAAAGCACTAAATTTACCAAGAAAAACTCTAGAAGACAAAAGATCCTGAAGAGATGTCTTGCAAATTGTGAAAAGCCAGAGACGACAACTGAAGCCATAAAATATCTTCTGGGGGAATGACCATCTCTGACCTCAAGCTGCACTACAAAGTAGAAGTGATTAAAAAGAAACTACATGGTAGAGGTACAGAGATAGGCAAGAAGATCAATGGAATAGAATTGAAGATCCAGAAATGAACCCACACACGTATGGTCACTTGAACTTTGACAAAGGAGCTAAAACCATCCAGTGGAAAAAAAGACAGCATTTTCAACTAATGGTGCTTGTTCAACTGGAGGTCAGCATGTAGAAAAATGCACATCAATCCACTCTTATCCTCTTGTACAAAGCTCAACTCCAAGTGGATAAAGGACATTCACATAAAGCCAGATACACTGAAACTAATAGAAGAGAAGTTGGGGAAGACCCTCGAATACCTGGGCACAGGGGGAAAGTTCCTGAACAGAACACCAATGGCTTATGCTCTAAGATCAAGAACTGACAAATGGGACCTCATCAAATTGCAAAGTTTCTGTAAGGCAAAAGACACTGTCATTAACACAAAACAGCAAACAACAGATTGGGAAAAGATCATTACCGATCCTAGATCTGATAGAGGGCTAATAACGAATACATACAAAGAACTCAAGAAATTAGACTCCAGACAACCAAATACGCATATTAAAAAATGGGGTACAGAGATAAACAAAAAATTCTCAACTGAGGAAACTCGAATGGCCGAGAAGCACCTAAAGAAATGCTCAATACCCTTAGTCACCAAGGAAATCCAAATCAAAACAACCCTGATATTCCACCTCACACCAGTCAGAATGGCTAAAATCAAAAACTCAAGTGATGGTAGATGCTGGCAAGAATGTGGAGAAAAAGGAACACTCCTCCATTGCTGGTGGGATTGCAAGCTGGTACAACTACTCTGGAAATCAGTCTGGTGGTTCCTCAGAAAATTGGAAATAGCACTGCCTGAGGACCCAGCTATACCACTCCTGGGCATATACCCAGAAGATGCTCCAACATATAACAAGGACATATGCTCCACTATGTTCATAGCAGCCTTATTTATAATAGCCAGAAGCTGGAAAGCACCCAGATGTCCTTCAACAGAGGAACAGATACAAAAAATGTGGTACATATACACAATGGAGTATGGCTCAGATATTAAAAGTAATGAATTTGAGAAATTCTTACGTAAATGGATGGAACTAGAAAATATCATCCTCCTTCCGGTCTGGGCCAGAGCATTGAGCAAATCTTGGGTGGCAGCTCTGTCCCCAACCTCCAAGAACCCAGAGGAAGCCGGGATCCCAGACGCTCTAACTCCGGAAGTGTCTTAGGTAAGCAGAGAGCAAGGCCCGCCCTAAACAGAAAGTAACTAGGACCCACAAGGACCCAGGAAGTCACTCCCATCATGGAACACTGGTTCCTTCCGGTCTGGGCCAGAGCACTGAGCAGATCTTGGGTGGCAGCTCTGTCCCCAACCTCTAAGAACCCAGAGGAAGCAGGGATTCCAGGTGCTCTAACTTGGACAGTGTCTTAGAAACTAGTTCTCAGATCTGAGGCCTTGATCAGACCTCTGCCAGGTCTGCTGTTGTGTGGACCCCGGATTCCACCTGAGACATACTGGAAAGTCCACTCAACCCAGAGCCACAGAGGAACAACTGAACTCAGAGCATCAGACAACATATCCTGAGATATTCTAGAGGAGACACTGCACCCAGAACTGCAGACACCTAGCTGGACTGCTACCTTGGAGGCACCATATCCTGAGGCATCCTAGAGGTACCACTATAATCAGTACAGCTGGAAAAATCACAGAGACATCTGGACCCCTAGAAGATCAGACACAAGCTAGATAACTGGAAAGGCAGGCTTCAGTCAGAGACAGCAAGTACAGGGAGCACTAGAGTTAACCAGATGGCAAAAGGCAAGAGCAAGAATGTAAGCAACAGAAACCAAAGTTACATGGCATCATCAGAACTCAGCTCCCCCATCAGAGCAAGCCCTGAACACCCCATCACACCAGAAAAGCAGGAGTCAGAATTAAAATCACTTCTCATGATGATGATAGAGGGCTTTAAGAAAGACATAAATAACATTCTCAAAGAACTTAAGGAAAGCACTGGTAGACAGATAGAAACCCTTAAAGAGGAAACACAAAAATCCCCTAAGGAATTGCAAGAAAATGCAACCAAACGGGAGAAGGAATTAAACAAAACCATACAGGATCTAAAAATGGAAGTAGAAACAATAAAGATATCTCAAAGGGAGACTACCCTGGAGATATAAAACCTAAAAAAAAAAAGATCAGGAGTCATAGACACAAGTATTACCAACAGAATACAAGAGATGGAAGAGAGAATCTCATGTGCAGAAGATACCATGGAAAACATTGACACAACTGTCAAAGAAAATGCAAAATACAAAAAGCCACTAACCCAAAATATATAAGAAATCCAAGACACAATGAGAAGGCCAAACCTAAGGATAATAGGTATAGATGAGGGGGAAGACTCCCAACTTAAAGGACCAGTAAATATCCTCAACAAAATTATAGAGGAAAACTTCCCTAACCTAAAGAAAGAGATGTCCATAAATATACAAGAAGCCTACAGAACCCCAAATAGTTTAGACCAGAAAAGAAATACTTCCCGCCATATAATAGTCAAAACATCAAATGTACAAAACAAAGAAAAAATACTAAAGCAGTAAGGGAAAAAGGTAAAGTAACATATAAAGGCAGACCTATAAAAATTACACCATACTTCTCACCAGAGACTATAAAAGCCAGAAGATCCTGACCGCTATCATACAGACCCTAAGAGAACACAAATGCCAGCCCAGACTACTATACCCAGCAAAACTGTCAATCATTATTGATGGAGAACCCAAAATATTCCATGACAAATCCAAATTTACACAGTATCTCAACACAAATCAAGCACTTCAAAGAATAATTGGTGGAAAACTCCAACACAAGGAGGGAAACTACAACCTAGAAAAAGCAAGAAAGTAATCTTCCAAAAACCATAAAAGAAGGTAGCTACACAAACATATCTCTACGGATGTTAGCCCAAAGGCTTGGATTAGCGAAGACTCAACTCGCAGACCACATGAAGCTCATGAAGAAGGAAGACCAAAAGGGGATGCCTCAGTTCTACTTAGAATGAGAAACAAAAATGCTCAAGGGAGCAAATAGGGAAACAAAACATGGAACAGAAACTGAAGGAGGGGCCATCAGGAGACCATTCCACCTGGGTATTCATCCCATGTACAGCCACCTAAGCTAAACACTGTTGTGGATGGCTGGAAGTGCATAATCTGAGGAACATGATATAGCTGTCTCCTCAGAGGTCTGCCAAAGACTAACACACTCAGAGGTTGATGCTCACAGTTAACCACTGATATGATCAATGGAGAACTTAGTGAGAGGACTGAAGGAGCAGAAAGGGTTAGTGACCCCAGGTGGAAAGCAACAATACCAAACAACCAGAGCCCCTCAGGGTCTAAACCACCAGCCTGGGAACACATAGGGAGGGACCCAAGACTCCAGAGGTATATGTAGGGGAGGATGACCTTGTCGGGCATAGGTGGGAGAGGACATTCTTGGTCCCATAAAAAAAAAATGAACACAGAGTGGGGGGGTGGGGGTAATGTGAGGACAGGGAGGGGATAGTGAGGTGGTGTAGGTGCGGTAACTGCCTCATAGAAGCATGAGGAGGGGGATGGGATAGGAGGTTTCTGGCTGGTGGGAGGAAGTAGGCTAAGGGGATAAAATCTGAAACGTAAATACTACAACCAATTTTAACAAGCCAAAAGAAAGTTGTGAGAACCAACATCTTTTAACAAAATGTCAGCCCCCTGGGGGGGGGGAATTTTTTTTCTTTTTTTTTTCTTTTTTTTTAGATCTTTCATTTACACTTCAGATACCATCCCGTTTCCCCATTCCCCCCCCCTTAGAAAACCCCTATCCCATGCCCCCTTTTCCTTTTTGCATTTATACATTTTTTAAGAAATGTTAATCATAGGCTTTATAAGTTTGGTATTGTTCAATCAGAGGTGTAACCCACTACCCAACCTAGATATATCAACTATCTTTGACTGGTGGAGATACATAAACATCTGCTTCCCTGTTTCCCCCCTCTATCTCTCTTTCATCACCTAGCTTCTCCTCTCCTTCCTCTTCTCCTCTTCTTACTCCTTTTCTTCCTCTCAGTACTCCTCCCACCTTAGCTCCTCCTACACATCACCCTTCCTGTTAAAAGGAAACTTTTCTCTCAAAATACAATTAGAGCATAATTATGCCTATTTGTACCAGTGAGGTACAAGATAGTCCTAATACCCAGTCCATCCTTTTGTTGACTAACCAGCACCTCTGTCATCTATCCTAATTAAAACACTTAGTTCTTAACCTGGCTTTTTCCTTGGCTTTAGGATGAATGTCAGCTGATGACCATACACTCAGATCTTTTCTCTCAAAGTAAATAGCTATAAGTTTTCAACCCCATCAGAAATCCAGAATGACTGAGTTGACTATAATTGTGGGAAGCACCAAGCATAGCTTCTAAAACTTAGCCAATTTATAGAGACCTCTGAACACCTGGACACTCCCTCTACTTCGAAACGTTGGAGCATCTGTTCTTCTGCCTTCTGGCCCAGGATCATCTGACAGACCTTAGTGCTGCAGAATTATTAAGGGCTGATTACTCTGTCTAGGCAGATATAATCAGTCGACTATTCTGCAAGTATGTCCTTTTCTGGACAGTAATTTGTCTGTAGAAGGAAAGTGGCAATTCTTGCCTAGTGGCTGTCTCACCACAACTGGAGTAACTCCAAGGATGCTCAATTTCTTCTTAGAGTTTAACATAGGAAGCTGTCCGGAGCAGACAGGTCTCTAATGAAAATGAACATTAATACTGAAATGTTTGTCATGTCAATTCTAAGGATTTCTGATGTTTTGAAAACCAGCTATCCATGTAAGGTAATCTGGAGTGTTGCCTGTTAACTCCACTCAGCTATTTCTAAATAAAACATAGAGAACACCCTTATAATAAACTCCAAGTCATGAATTTGCTATAGTCCCTTAACTCACAGGCTGACCATCTCAAATCAGTTAAAAAAGTTAAAGAAGGACTGGGTCTAAGCTTTGTATTCCTAAGTGTGTTATACTGGTACAATGCCTATGAGAGTAACAATATTCATCTCACTCTTATATCACTAAAAAGCTCATGCCACTGAAAACCTTAAAATTTGTAAACAAAGTAAATTGGTGCCATTTAAGAATTTATATCTTCATCTTGATATTAATTATACAGATTTCTACTAATAGGTTATGGCTATGCAATAAACCCTAGCTAATCCTCTCTATTCCGACAAAACCACTACTTTTTCCTAGGGAGACAGCCCAACATTTACCACCTTAGTCCCCATGCCCAGGGAATAGGGGCGCTGACTCATCATTAGCTTCTTCAAGCTGATTATGGGCGTTGAGATATTAGAAGAGGGGTGGGGGGGAGTGCAAGTTGACAATCCTCTGATGCTGTGTCTTCGCTGCCTCCAGATAGAATTCACGGACCTCAGAGGTTTGAGCAGGTCTGCCCAGCTTGCTTGTTGAGTAGATACACCAAGGTTGATCATTCTGCAATATACAATTCTCAAAACAAATTTTAGTATCAAGATAGGTTTTTTTTTTTTAAAGAGGGCTGACATTTTATTAAGAATGTTGGTTCTAACCGCTTTTCTATTTTTCCCCTTTTATTGGATATAATATTTACATTTCAAATTTTATCCCCTTACCATATTTCCCCCACCACCCAGGAACCCCTTATCCCATCCTCCCTCCTCCTGCCTCTATGAAGGTGTTTACCCACCTACCCCCAGCCTCCCTCCCCACCCTCAGATTCCCCCCCTCAGTGCTCAGCCTTCAGGGTACCAATGATCTTGTCTCCCACCTATGCCCAACAGGGCCATCCTCCCCTACATATACAGCTGGAGTCATGTGTCTCTCCCTATGTGCTCCTGGGCTGGTGGTTTAGACCCTGGGGAGCTCTGGCTGGTTGGTATTCTTGCTCTCCTCACAGGGCCACCAGCCCTTATGGTTCACGGTTCCTTCAATTTTCTCTCTGACTCCTCCATTGGGAACTTTGATCATATTAATGGATAGCTGTGGGTACCTGTCTCTGGGTATGTCCTACTCTGAGAGACCTCTAAGGAGACAGCCTTATCAGGCTGCTGTCAGCTTTCCCATCCTGACATTCCTATCAGCGTCTATTTTTGATGACTGCCTATGGAATGAATACCCAGACACAATGGTCTCCCTACAACCCCCCCTTCAGATTCTGACCCACACTTTGTCTCCATATTTGCTCCCTTGGTTATTTAGTTACTCCTTCTAAGAAAGACCTAGGCATCCTCACTTGTTCTTTCTTCTTCATGAGCTTCATGTCGTCTGGTAGTTGAATCTTTGTTGTTTCAAACTTTTGGGCTAATCTCCGCTTATCAGTGAGTAAATACCATGTGTGTTCTTTTGTGATTGGGTTACCTCACTCAGGATGATATTTTCTAGATCCATCCATTTACCTAAGAATTTCTCGAATTCATTATTTTTAATAGCTGAGTAATATTCCATTGTATAAATGTACCACATTTTTTGTATCCATTCCTCTGTTGAAGGGCATCTGGGTTCTTTCCAGCTTCTGGCTATTATAAATAGGGCTGCTATGAACATAGTGGAGCATATGTCTTTGTTATTTGTTGAGGCATTTTCTGGGTATATACCCAGGAGTGGTATAGCTGGGTCCTCAGGTAGTGCTATGTCCAATTTTCTGAGGAACCGCCAGACTGACTTCCAAAGTGGTTGTACCAGCTTGCAACCCCACCAACAATGCAGGAGTGATCCTCTTTCTTCACATCCTCGCCAACATCTACTATCACCTGAGTTTTTAATCTTAGCCATTCTGACTGGTGTGAGGTGGTATCTCAGTGTTGTTTTGATTTGCACTTCCCTGATGACTAAGGATGTTGAGCATTTCTTAAGGTGCTTCTCGGCCATTCGAGTTTCCTCAGTTGAGAATTCTTTGTTTAGCTCTGTACCCCATTTTTTAATGGGGTTATTTTGTTGTTTGGCATCTAATTTCTTGAGTTCTTTGTAAATATTAGATATTAGCCCCCTATCAGATGTAGGATTGGTAATGATCTTTTCCCAATCTGTTGGTTGCCGTTTTGTCTTGTTGACAGTGTCCTTTGCCTTACAGAAGCTTTGCAATTTGATGAGGTCCCATTTGTCCATTCTTGATCTTAGAGCATAAGCCATTGGTGTTCTGTTCAGGAACTTTTCCCCTGTGCCTAGGTATTCGAGGGTCTTCCCCAACTTCTCTTCTAATATTTTCAGTGTACCTGGCTTTATGTGAAGGTCCTTTATCCACTTGGAGTTGAGCTTTGTTCAAGGGGATAAGAATGGATTGATTTGGATTCTTCTACATGTTGACCTCCAGTTGAGCCAGCACCACTTGTTGAAAATGCTGTCCTTTTTCCACTGGATGAATTTAGCTCCCTTGTCAAATATCAAGTGACCATAGGTATGCGGGTTCATTTCTGGGTCTTCAATTCTGTTCCATTGATCGTCCTTTCTGTCTCTGTACCAATATCAAGCAGTTTTTATCACTACTGCTCTGTAGTACAGTTTGAGGTCCGGAATGGTGATTCCCCCAGAGGTTCTTTTATTGTTGAGAATAGTTCTCACTATCCTAGGTTTTTTGTTATTCCAAATGAATTTGTAAATTGCTCTTTCTATCTCTATGAAGAATTGATTTGGAATTTTGATGGGTATTGCATTGAATCTATAGATTGCTTTTGGCAGGATAGCCATTTTTACTAAGTTAATCCTGCCAATCCAGGAGCATGGGAGATCTTTCCATCTTCTGAGATGTTCTTCAATTTCTTTCTTCAGAGACTTGAAGTTCTTGTCATACAGATCTTTCACTTGCTTTGTTAGATTCACTCCAAGATAATTTATTTTATTCGTGGCTATTGTGAAGGGTGTCATTTCCCTGATTTCTTTCTCTGCCTGTTTATCCTTTGAGTAGAGGAAGGCTACTGATTTGTTTGAGTCGATTTTATATCCAGCCACATTGCTAAAGTTGTTTATCAGGTTTAGGAGTTCTCTGGTGGAAGTTTTAGGTTCACTTACGTATACTATCATATCATCTGCAAATAGTGAAATTTTGACTTCTTCCTTTCCTATCTGTATCCCTTTGACTTCCTTTTGTTGTCTAATTGCTCTAGCTAAGACTTCCAGTACTATATTGAATAGGTAAGGTGAGAGTGGGCAGCCTTGCCTAGTCCCTGATCTTAGTGGGATTGCTTCAAGTTTCTCTCCATTTAGTTTGATGTTGGCTACTGGCTTGCTGTATATTGCTTTTACTATGTTTAGATATGGGCCTTGAATTCCTGATCTTTCCAAGACTTTTAACATGAAGGGATGTTGAATTTTGTCAAATGCTTTCTCAGCATCTAGTGATATGACCATGTGGTTTTTCTCTTTGAGTTTATTTATGTAGTGGATTACATTGATGGATTTCCGAATATTGAACCATCCCTGCATTCCTGGGATAAAGCCTACTTGATCTTGATGGATAATTGTTTTGATGTGATGTTGGATTCGGTCTGCGAGAATTTTATTGAGTATTTTTGCATCAATATTCATAAGAGAGATTGGTCTGTAGTTCTCTTTCTTTGTTGGGTCTTTCTGTGGTTTAGGTATGAGTGTAATGGTAGCTTCATAGAATGAATTGGGTAGTGTTCCTTCTGTTTCTATTCGATGGACTAACTTGAAGAGGATTGGTATTAGGTCTTCCTTGAAGGTCTGAAAGAATTCTGCACTGAAACCATCTGGCCCCGGACATTTTTTGGTGGGAAGATTTTTAATGACTGTGTCTATTTCTTTAGGCGTTATGGGACTGTTTAGGTGGTTTATCTGCTCCTCGTTTAACTTTGGTACCTGGTATCTATCTAGAAAATTGTCCATTTCCTCCAGATTTTCCAATTTTGTTGAGTATAGGCCTTTGTAGTAGGATCTGATAATTTTTTTAATTTCCTCTGTTTCTGTTGTTATGTCTCCCTTTTCAGTTCTGATTTTATTAATTTGAATGCTGTCTCTGCACCCTTTGGTTAGTCTGGCTAAGGGTTTGTCTATCTTGTTGATTTTCTCAAAGAACCAGCTCCTGGTTTTGTTGATATTTTGTATAGTTCTTTTTGTTTGGACTTGGTTGATTTCAGCCCTGAGTTTGACTATTTCCTGCCGTCTACTCCTCTTGGGTATACTAGCTTCTTTTTGTTCTAATGCTTTCAGGTTTGCTGTCAAGTTGTTGATGTATGCTCTTTCCACTTTCTTTTTGTGAGCACTTAGAGCTATGATTTTTCCTCTTAGTACTGCTTTCAATGAGTCCCACATGTTTTGATATGATGTGTCCTCATTTTCATTTAAATCTAAAAAGTCTTTAATTTCTTTCTTAATTTCTTCTTTAACCAAGTTATCATTGAGTAGAGCATTGTTCAGTTGCCAAGTGTATGTCGGTTTTCTGATGTTTTTGTCCATGTCAAAGACAAGTCTTAATCCATGGTGGTCTGATAAGGTGCTGGGGATTATTTCAATCTTTTTGTATCTGTTGAGGCCTGTTTTGTGACCAATTATATGGTCTATTTTCGAGAAGGTACCATGAGGTGCTGAGAAGAAGGTGTATTCTTTTGTTTTAGGATGAAATGTTCTATAGATGTCAGTTAAGTCCAATTGGTTCATAACTTCTGTTAGTTTCATTGTGTCTCGATTTAGTTTCTGTTTCCATGATCTGTCCATAGCTGAGAGTGGGGTGTTGAAATCTCCCACTATTATTGTGTAGGGTGCAATGTATGCTTTAAGTTTTAGTAATGTGTCTTTTATGTATGTGGGTGCCCTTACATTTGGGGCATAGATGTTGAGAATTGCAAGTTCCTCTTGGTACATTTTTCCTTTCATGAATATGAAGTGTCCTTCTTTATCTTTTTTGATTACTTCTGGTTGAAAACTGATTTTATTTGATATTAGAATCGCTACTCCAGCTTGTTTCTTGGGACCATTTGCTTGATAGATTGTTTTCCAACCTTTTACTCTGAGGTAGTGTCTGTCCTTTCCACAGAGGTGCGTTTCCTGAATGCAGCAAAATGTTGGGTCCTGTTTACGTATCCAGTCTGATAGTCTATGTCTTTTTACTGGAGAATTGAGTCCATTGATATTAAGAGATATTAAGGAAAAATGAGTGTTGTTTCCTGTTATTTTTGTTATTGGCAATGGAGATATGTTTGTGTAGCTACCTTCTTTTACGGTTTTTGGAGGATTACTTTCCTGCTTTTTCCAGGTTGTAGTTTCCCTCCTTGTGATGGAGTTTTCCACCAATTATCCGTTGAAGTGCTGGGTTTGTGTTGAGATACTGTGTAAATTTGGATTTGTCATGGAATATTTTGGTTTCTCAATCAATAATGATTGAGAGTTTTGCTGGGTATAGTAGTCTGGGCTGACATTTATGTTCTTTTAGGGTCTGTATGATATCAGTCCAGGATCTTCTGGCTTTTATGGTCTCTGGTGAAAAGTCTGGTGTAATTCTTATAGGTCTGCCTTTATATGTTACTTTGCCTTTTTCCCTTACTGCTTTTAGTATTTTTTCTTTGTTTTGTACATTTGATGTTTTGACTATTATGTGGCGGGAAGTATTTCTTTTCTGGTCTAAACTATTTGGAGTTCTGTAGGCTTCTTGTATATTTATGGACATCTCTTTCTTTAGGTGAGGGAAGTTTTCCTCTATAATTTTGTTGAGAATATTTACTGGTCCTTTAAGTTGGGAGTCTTCCCCCTCATCTATTCCTATTATCCTTAAGTTTGGCCTTCTCATTGTGTCTTGGATTTCTTGTATATTTTGGGTTAGTAGCTTTTTGTATTTTGCATTTTCTTTGACAGTTGTGTCAATGTTTTCCATGGTATCTTCTGCACATGAGATTCTCTCTTCCATCTCTTGTATTCTGTTGGTAATACTTGTATCTATGACTCCTGATCGTTTTTTTAAGTTTTCTATCTCCAGGGTATTGTCCCTTTGTGATTTCTTTATTGTTTCTACTTCCATTTTTAGATCCTGCATGGTTTTGTTTAATTCCTTCTCCCGTTTGGTTGCATTTTCTTGTAATTCCTTAAGGGATTTTTGTGTTTCCTCTCTAAGGGTTTCTATCTGTTCTTTGAGAGTGTTATTTATGTCTTTCTTAAAGTCCTCTATCATCATCATGAGAAGTGATTTTAATTCTGAATCCTGCTTTTCTGGTGTGATGGGGTGTTCAGGGCTTGCTATGATGGGGGAACTGGGTTCTGATGATGCCATGTAACTTTGGTTTCTGTTGCTTACGTTCTTGCGCCTGCCTTTTGCCATCTGGTTAATTCTAGTGCTACCTGTACTTCTGTCTCTGATTGAAGCCTGTCTTTCCAGTTGTCTGGCTTGTGTTTGGTCTTCTAGGAGTCCAGATGTCTTTGTGATTTTTTTCCAGCTGCCCTGATTACAGTGTTATCTCTAGGATGCCTCAGGATATGGTGCCTCCAAGGTAGCAGTCCAGCTAGATGTCTGCTGTTCTGGGTGCAGTGTCTCCTCTTGGCTATCTCAGGGTATGTTGTCTGACACTCTGAGTTCAGTTGTTCCTCTGTGGCTCTGGGTTGAGCGGACCTTCCAGTATGTTTCAGGTGGAATCCGGGGTCTACACAACTGCATACCTGGTAGAGGGCTGGTCTGGGGCTCAGACCCTGCAGGCCTCAGGCCGGAGGGGGGGCGAGCAGCAGAAGGAGCGTGTTAGCACCGGCTATGGGTTCTATGGATCCCCCAGAATGTCTCTGGGGGACTCCTGGGTGCACTCACCCACATGCCTCAGACTTCAGGAGGGGCGATCGGCGGAAGGGGCGTGCTAGCGCTGGCTATGGGTCTATGGATCCCCCAGAATGTGTCTGGGGGGCTCCTGGGTGCACTTACCCGCAGGCCTCAGACTGCAGGGGGGGCGAGCGGCAGAAGGGGCGTGCTAGCGCTGGCTATGGGTCTATGGATCCCCCAGAATGTGTCTGGGGGGCTCCTGGGTGCACTTACCCGCAGGCCTCAGACTGCAGGAGGGGCGAGCGGCGGAAGGGGCGTGCTAGCGCTGGCTATTGGTCTATGGATCCCCCAGAATGTGTCTGGGGGGCTCCTGGGTGCACTTACCCGCAGGCCTCAGATTGCAGGAGGGGCGAGCGGCGGAAGAGGCGTGCTAGCTCTCGGGAATTTTTTTTTTTTCTTGATACTAAAACTTGTTCTGAGAGTTATATATTGCAGAATACACAGCCTTGGTGTATCTACTCATCAAGCATACTGAGCAGACCTGCCCAAACCTCCGATGTCCTGGAATTCCATCTGGATTCAGTGAAGACACAGCATCAGAGGCTTATCAACTTATTCTTCCCCCCACCCCTCTTCTAAAATCTCAACGCCCTTAATCAGCTTGAAGAAGTTAAAGAAGAGTCAGCACCCGTATTCACTGAGCTTGGGGACTAATGTGGTTAATAATGGTCTGTCTTTCTAGGGACAAGTAGTGGTTTTGTTGGAACAGGGAGGATTAGCTAGGACTTATTGCATAGCCATAACCTATTGGTAGAAATCTGTATAATTATTATCAAGATGAAGTTATAATTTCTTAAATGGTACAGAATTTACTTTGATTTCAAATTTAAGGTTTTCATTGGTATGAGCCTCTTATTAATATAAAAATGAGATGAATATTGATACTCCCATGGGCATTGTGCCTGTATAACACATTTAGGAATACAAGGCTTAGACCCAGTCCTTCTTTATCTTTTTTAACTGATTTGGGACGGTTAACCTATGAGTTAAGGGACTATAGCAAACGCATGGTTTTGAGTTTATTGTTAGGGTGTTTTCCATATCTTATTTAGAAATGGCTGAGAGGAGTGAACAGACAACAGTCCAGGTTACTTTACATGGATAGTTGGTTTTCAAAACATCAGAAGTCCATAGAACTGACGCTACAAATATTTCTATATTAATGTTCATTTTGATTAGAGACCTGTCTGCTCCTGACAGCTTCCTGTCATGGATTCTAAAAAGAAATTGAGCATCCTTGGAGTTACTCCAGTTGTGTGGTGACAGCCACTAGACAAGAATTGCCTCTCTCCATCTACAGACAAATTACTGTCCAGAAAAGGACACACATGAAGAATAGTCAACTGATTATATCTGCCTAGACAGAGTAATCAGCCCTTAATAATCCTGCATCACTAAGGTCTGTCAGATGATTCTGGGCCAGAAGGCTGAAGATTTGATGCTCCAACATTTGGTAGTATAGGGGCTTTTCAGGTGTTCAGTGGTCTCTATAAATTGGCTAAGTTTTAGAAGTTATGTTTAGTGCTTCCCATAACTTCAGTTAACTCACTCATTCTGGATTTCTGATGGGGTTGAATACCTATAGTCTCATAGCCAATCCTGGCTATTTACTTTGAGAGAAAAGATCTGAGTAGATGGTTTTCAGCTGACATTCATTCTAAAGCCAAAAAAGCCAGGATCAAAAGTAAGTGTTTTAGTTAGAAGAGATGACAGAGGTTCTGGTTAGTCAACAAAATGGTGGACTGGGTATTAGGACTATCTTGTACCTCACTGGTACAATTAGGAATAAGTATGTTCTAACTGTATTTTGAGAGAAAAGTTTTACTTTAACAGGAAGAGTGATATGTAGGAGGAGCTAAGTGGGAAGGAGTACTGAGAGGAAGAGATGGAGCAAGGAGAGAAGATGAAGAAGAGGAGAAGCTAGGTGATGAGAGAGAGAAAGAGAGAGGAGGCATGGAGGCAGATGTACACATGTCTCCACCAGTCAAAGATAGTTTTTATATCTAGGTTGGGTATTGGGTTACGCTTCTGAGTGAGCATTACCAAACTTATAAATCCTTTGATTAACATTTTTAAAAAATTGTATAAAAACAAAACGAAAAGGGGGGCATGGGACAGGGGTTTTCTAGGGAGGAGAAATGGGGAAAGTGGATGGCATCGTAAATGTAAATAAAATATTAAAAAAGAATTCTATATGCAGCACACATTGTGATTATCAATAATTTAGTTTGGCCAAAGGAGAATTTGTCATATTAAAGCTTCAACACTCTCCTTCCAAAATGGGTCCATATAGGATTTTCCCTAGAGCAGAAGCTATGTTCACTGAAATGCCAGTCCCTTAAGCCACATAACTCACACATGCACACATATGCACATACACACAGAGAGAGAGAGAGAGAGAGAGAGAGAGAGAGAGAGAGAGAGAGAGAGAGACTCAAAAACCCTCAAGGATTCCTTGGTGTACCATATATAATCTTCCTAATTACTGTCTGGTACTTGTCTGAAGCAATCAAATTTATCATTTTTTGAAGTCTTTCTAGTGACCTCATCAATCAGAAAATAAAAGATACCAGGTACTCTCTGGGGACTCCCTACTGCCAGTTGTGGTTCTAAAGTCTAGGGCGATGTGTGGGTTCTTCTACCTGCATTATGCCTGTATAACACATTTAGGAATACAAGGCTTAGACCCAGTCCTTCTTTAACTTTTTTAGCTGATTTGGGATGGTTAGCCTATGAGTTAGGAGACTATAGCAAATTCATAGCTTGGAGTTTATTGTTAGGGTGTTTTCCATATTTTGTTTAGAAATAGCTAAAAGGAGTGAACAGACAACAATCCAGGTTACCTTACATGGATAGTTGGTTTTCAAAACATCAGAAGTCCATAGAATTGACGTTACAAATATTTCTATATTAATGTTCATTTTGATTAGAGACATGTCTGCTCCTGACAGCTTCCTGTCTTGGATTCTAAGAAGAAATTGAGCATCCTTGGAGTTAAGCCAGTTGTGCGGTGACAGCCACTAGGCAAGAATTGCTTCTTTCCATCTACAGACAAATTACTGTCCAGAAAAGGACACACTTGCAGAATAGTCAACTGATTATATCTGCCTAGACAGAGTAATCAGCCCTTAATAAATCTGCATCACTAAGGTCTGTCAGATGATTCTGGGCCAGAAGGCTGAAGATTTGATGCTCCAACATTTGGTAGTATAGGGCCTTTCCAGGTGTTCAGCGGTCTCTATAAATTGGCTAAGTTTTAGAAGCTATGCTTTGTGCTTCCCATAATTTCAGTTGACTCAGTAATTCTGGATTTCTAAAGGGGTTGAAGACCTATAGTCTTATAGCCAATCCTGGCTATTTACTTTGAGAGAAAAAATGTGAGTGGATGGTTTTCAGCTGACATTCATTATAAAGCCAAGAAAAAAGCCAGGTTCAAAAGTAAGTGTTTTAGTTAGGAGACATAACAGAGGTTCTGGTTAGTCAACAAAATGATGGACTGGGTATTAGGACTATCTTGTACCTCACTGGTACAATTAGGATTAATTATGCTCTAATTGTATTTTGAGAGAAAAGTTTTATTATAACAGGAAGGGTGATATGTAGGAGAAGCTAAGGGAGAACGAGTACCTAGTGGAAGAGATGGAGTAAGGAGAGGAGGAGCTGAAGGAAAGGAGAAGCTAGGTGATGAGAGAGAGAAAGAGAGGGGGCATGGAGGCAGATGTTCACATGTCTCCACCAGTCACAGATAGTTTATATATCTAGGTTGGGTATTGGGTTACACTTCTGATTGAGCATTACCAAACTTATAAAGCCTTCATTAACATTTAATAAAAAAATAAAATAAAAGATATGGATGATACCATCCAAGCATAAAATAGAGACTAATCCAATAAGGCAGTATTAATAAAAGACAGTTGGAACATATTTATTAATATTTATTAATAACTGTAAGAAAGAAGAGACTAGTTTTAGGTTAAAAATTAGTCTATAAAAGCTTAAACACCACAATAATCATTACAAAGTATATATCTCACAAATCACAGTATTCTACCAAACTAAATTATACAGAACTTTATGCAAGAGGTTTGTATGAAAATGTACAATGATATTTTTTGGCTTAAATGCTTACAATTTAAAATACAAGTTTGAAAATTTATTCTATATCACCATTAATCAATGATGTCAGATTAACACTGGGTGAAATATATTTTCATATTTTATAGTTATTAAAACAATTTAAAATGAATATTTGTCATTTCTGAGTGAAAATAATTCCAATTAATACCAAGTATAAGACTAACCTGTGGGAATTGTCTGATAATGAGTAAGGTATCAATACTGATTACATACTTACAACAATATTTCTCTTTTTAAATAACATGTTTCTATATAAATATTCAGAAAGCAACTACCTATCAAGTTAGTCTGCTATATTGATGGATTTCATCCAAACTTTGAGCTTGTGAACTAAATGATTTGCCATATAGTTGACATTTTTAAGGTTTGTCTCCAGTATGCATGTTGTGCTATGTTTGAGGACATGATTTCTGTGAAAAAAAATTCACAACCTTTAAATAGTAATGCTTGTCCCCAAAATATATTCTGTGGTGATCTTGAAGGAATGGGGACAAGAAAAGTATTTCACACATTCATTGCACTTGGAATAGGAAAGGCTGCTTTCCATAATACATTCTTTGATGCACATGGAGAGTTGAGGACCAGGTTAAAAAAAACTGACTACTTTCTTATTCAAGAAGACTACCTCTTGTATGGATTCTGTAGTGAACTTGAACATTTGAGGATGGGATAAATGATATTCCATGTTCATTATATTTGTAACATTTATGTCCAGGAAGGATTTGGTGTTGAACTTTAAGATCTGAGAACTGTGTAAAAGGTTTGCCACATTCAATGTATTTCTAAGGTTTATCTCCATTATGGATTCTATGTTGAACTTGAAAATTTGAGAAATCTGCAAATGATTTCACACACTTATATATTTGTAAGGTTTGTTTTCGGTGTGAATATTTTGGTGAACTTTAAGTTGGAAAACTGATAAGTTATTTTCTACACTTATTTTATTTATATGGTTTATCTCTAGTATGTAATCTATTGTGAGTTTTAAGACTTGAAGACTGTGTAAAAGTGTCCCCACACTCATCCACTTTTTAAGGATTGTTTCCAGTATGGATTCTATGTTGAACTTTAAGATCTGAAGACTGTGTAAAACATTTGCCACATTCATTACATTTGTAAGTTTTGTCTCCTATATGAATTCGATAGTGAACATGAAGATGTGAGGACTGTTTAAAACATTTTCCACATTCATTACATTTGTAAGGTTTGTCTCCAGTATGGATTCTGTGGTGAACTTTAAGTTTTGAGGACTCCTTAAAAGATTTCCCACATTCATAACATTTGTAAGGTCTGTCTCCTGTATGGATTCTATGATGAGCTTTAAGATTTGAAGAGTCAGTAAAACATTTACCACATTCATTGCATTTGTAAGGTTTGTTTCCAGTATGGAATCTATGATGAACTTTAAGGCATGAAGAGTGAGTAAAACATTTGCCACATTCATTACATTTGTAAGGTGTGTCTCTAGTATGGATTCTATAGTGAGCTTTAAGATTTGAAGACTGTGTAAAACATTTGCTACATTTACTACATTTGTAAGGTTTGTCTCCAATATGGATTCTGTGGTGAACTTTAAGGTTTGAGGACTTGTTAAAAGATTTCCCACATTCATAACATTTGTAAGGTTTGTCTCCTGTATGAATTCTGCGGTGAGCATGAAAAGTTGATGATTGTGTAAAAGATTTTCCACATTCATTACATTTGTAAGGTTTGTTGCCAGTATGGATTCTATGATGAACTTTAAGACTTGAAGACTGTGTAAAGCATTTGCCACATTCACTACATTTGTAAGGTGTCTCTTGAGTAGAAATTCTGTAGTGAGCCTTAAGATTTGAGGACTCAGTTCTCTCAGGAGAAGTATCTGGAACTTCCTGATCTGTTTCAGGAATGAAACCATTTTTTCTTGCAAACAGATGATTTCCATAATCACATATATCACACTCTTCACTGGCATCTCTATATTCCCAGAATTTGTTTCTATGTAGAGGTGAAAGTTCAATACATGCAAATTTTTGTGTTATTTCCTTCAAAAAATAATCCTGTGTAAATGCCTTTGTGAATAGGTTCTTGGTATGATCACAACATAGACCTGAAATTAATGAGATCATGTCATTATTTGACATTTTACAATTTGCTGAAAATGATACACATGCATAATTGAAGAAATAGCAGTAACCTGAGGAGAATCATAGCAAAAGCATACAACACAGAACTGCAGTAATTTTATTCCAAAGAAACAAATGCCAAAAATATAATATAATGTGTTAGGAGATATTTCATGAAATATATATATATATATATATATATATATATATATATATATATATATATATGTATAAAACCATCATCAATAATTATTCCGTATAACAGATAACTTGAAACAAACTTGTTGCAACTATCATGCAGTAATAACAAAAGACATCTACTCAGTATGAAATTCAATTACCAATATAGATGCAAGTAATTATTCCAAAGACAGAATAATTTAAAAAGGAACTAGAATAACTTTATTGGAATTGAATACTACTGTAAAAGTAAATAATAGATTTAGTATCAATAAGACTATATATTAAAAATAAGGTAATAGAGCACTGAGCAGACCTTGGGTGGCAGCTCTGCCCCCAACCTCCAAGAACCCAGAGGAAGCACGGATCCCAGGTGCTCGAACTCAGGCAGTATCTTAGGTAAGCAGACAGCAGGGCCTGCCCTAAACAGGGAGTAACTGGGAACCAAAAGGACCCAGGAAGTCACTCCAGGCCTGGAACACTGGTTCCTTCCGGTCTGGGCCAGAGCACTGAGCAGATCTTGGGTGGCAGCTCTGTCCCCAACCTCCAAGAACCCAGAGGAAGCAGGGATCCCAGGCGCTCTAATTTGGACAGTGTCTTAGAAACTAGTTCTCAGATCTGAGGCCTAGATCAGACCTCTGCCAGGTCTGCTGTTGTGTGGACCCCGGATTCCACCTGAGACATACTGGAAGTTCCACTCAATCCAGATCCACAGAGGAACAAATGAACTCAGAGTTCAGACAACGTTTCCTGGGATATTCTAGAGGAGACACTGCACCCAGAACAGCAGACACCTAGCTGGACTACTACCTTGGAGGCACCATATCCTGAGGCATCCTAGAGGTACCACTATAATCAGTGCAGCTGGAAAAGATCACAGAGACATCTGGACCCCTAGGAGATCAGACACATGCTAGATAACTAGAAAGACAGGCTTCAGTCAGAGACAGCAAGTACAGGCAGCACTAGAGTTAACCAGATGGCAAAAGGCAAGAGCAAGAATGTAAGCAACAGAAACGAAAGTTACATGGCATCATCAGAACCCAGCTCCCCCATCAGAGCAAGCCCTGAACACCCCATCACACCAGAAAAGCAGGATTAAGAATTAAAATCACTTCTCATGATGATGATAGAGGGCTTTAAGAAAGACATAAATAACACTCTCAAAGAACTTAAGGAGAGCACTGGTAGACAGATAGAAACCCTTAAAGAGGAAACACAAAAATCCCTTAAGGAATTGCAAGAAAATGCAACCAAATGGGAAAAGGAATTAAACAGAACCATGCAGGATCTAAAAATGGAAGTAGAAACAATAAAGAAATCACAAAGGGACAATACCCTGGAGATAGAAAACCTAAAAAAAAGATCAGGAGTCATAGACATAAGTATCACCAACAGAATACAAGAGATGGAAGAGAGAATCTCATGTGCAGAAGATACCATGGAAAACATTGACACAACTGTCAAAGAAAATGCAAAATACAAAAAGCTACTAACCCAAAATATACAAGAAATCCAAGACACAATGAGAAGGCCAAACCTAAGGATAATAGGTATAGATGAGGGGGAAGACTCCCAACTAAAAGGACCAGTAAATATCTTCAACAAAATTATAGAGGAAAACTTCCCTCACCTAAAGAAAGAGATGTCCATAAATATACAAGAAGCTTACAGAACTCCAAATAGTTTAGACCAGAAAAGAAATACTTCCCGCCATATAATAGTCAAAACATCAAATGTACAAAACAAAGAAAAAATACTAAAAGCAGTAAGGGAAAAAGGCAAAGTAACATATAAAGGCAGACCTATAAGACTTACACCAGACTTCTCACCAGAGATCATAAAAGCCAGAAGATCCTGGACCGATATCATACAGACCCTAAGAGAACACAAATATCAGCCCAGTCTACTATACCCAGCAAAACTATCAATCATTATTGATTGAGAAACCAAAATATTCCATGACAAATCCAAATTTACACAGTATCTCAACACAAATCCAGCACTTCAAAGAATAATTGGTGGAAAACTCCAACACAAGGAGGGAAACTACAACCTAGAAAAAGCAAGAAAGTAATCTTCCAAAAACCCCAAAAGAAGAGAGTTACACAAACATATCTCCACGGATGTTAGCCCAGAAGCTTGGATTATCGAAGACTCAACCCACAGGCCACATGAAGCTCATGAAGAAGGAAGACCAAGAAGGGATGCCTCAGTTCTACTTAGAACGAGAAATAAAAATGCTCAAGGGAGCAAATAGGGAAACAAAACATGGAACAGAAACTGAAGGAGGGGCCATCAGGAGACCTTTCCACCTGGGTATTCACCCCATGTACAGCCACCTAATCTAAATACTATTGTGGATGGCTGGAAGTGCATAATGTGAGGAACATGATATAGCTGTCTCCTTAGAGGTCTGCCAAAGACTAAAACACTCAGAGGACAATGTTCACAATTAACCACTGAAATGATCAGGGGTTTCCCAATGGAGAACTTAGTGAGAGGACTGAAGGAGCAGAAAGGGTTAGTGACCCCAGGTGGAAAGCAACAATACCAAACAACCAGAGCCCCCCAGGGTCTAAACCACCAGCCTGGGAACACATAGGGAGGGACCCAAGACTCCAGAGGTATATGTAGGGGAGGATGGCCCTGTCAGACATAGGTGGGAGAGGAGTTTCTTGGTCCCATAAGAAAAAATGAATGAAAAATGAATGAATGAACACACAGTGGGGGGGGGATGTGAGGGCGGGGAGGGGATAGTGAGGGGGGTAGGTGTGGTCACTGCCTCATAGAAACATGAGGAGGGGGATGGGATAGGTTTCTGGGTGGTGGGAGGAAGTAGGCTAAGGGGATAAAATCTGAAACGTAAATACTACAACCAATTTTAAGAAGCGGGGAAAAAAAAAGTCTTCAGAACCAACATCTTTAAAAAAATGTCAGCGCCCTGGGGGTGGAAATTTTTTTTTTCTTGATACTAAAACTTGTTCTGAGAATTGTATATTGCAGAATACACAGCCTTGGTGTATCTACTCATCAAGCATACTGAGCAGACCTGCCCAAACTTCTGATGTCCTGGAATTCCATCTGGATTCAGTGAAGACACAGCATCAGAGGCTTATCAACTTACTCTCCCCCAACCCCTCTTCTAAAATCTCAATGCCCTTAATCAGCTTGAAGAAGTTAAAGAAGAGTCAGCGCCCCTATTCACTGAGCTTGGGGACTAATGTGGTTAATAATGGTCTGTCTTTCTAGAGACAAGTAGTGGTTTTGTTGGAACAGGGGGGATTAGCTAGGACTTACTGCATAGCCATAACCTATTGGTAGAAATCTGTATACTTATTATCAAGATGAATTTATAAATTCTTAAATGGTACAGAATTTACTTTGATTTCAAATTTAAGGTTTTCATGGGTACAAGCCTCTTATTAATATAAAAATGAGATGAATATTGATACTCCCATGGGCATTGTGCCTGTATAACACATGTAGGAATACAAGGCCTAGACTCAGCCCTTTTTTAACTTTTTTAACTGATTTGGGACAGTTAACCTATGAGTTAAGGGACTATAGCAAACGCATGGTTTTGAGTTTATTGTTAGGGTGTTTTCCATATCTTATTTAGAAATAGCTGAGAGGAGTGAACAGACAACAGTCCAGGTTACCTTACATGGATAGTTGGTTTTCAAAACATCAGAAGTCCATAGAACTGACACTACAAATATTTCTATATTAATGTTCATTTTGATTAGAGACCTGTCTGCTCCTGACAGCTTCCTGTCGTGGATTCTAAAAAGAAACTGAGCATCCTTGGAGTTACTCCAGTTGTGTGGTGACAGCCACTAGACAAGAATTGCCTCTCTCCATCTACAGACAAATTACTGTCCAGAAAAGGACACACATGCAGAATAGTCGACTGATTATATCTGCCTAGACAGAGTAATCAGTCCTTAATAATCCTGCATCACCAAGGTCTGTCAGATGATTCTGGGCCAGAAGGCTGAAGATTTGATGCTCCAACGTTCGGTAGTATAGGGGCTTTTCAGGTGTTCAGAGGTCTCTATAAATTGGCTGAGTTTTAGAAGCTATGCTTTGTGCTTCCCACAATTATAGTTAACTCAGTCATTCTGGATTTCTGACGGGGTTGAAAACTTATAGCTATTTACCATAAGAGAAAAGATTTGAGTGGATGGTAGTCAGCTGACATTCATCCTAAAGCCAGGTTCAGAACTAAATGTTTTAGTTAGGATAGATGACAGAGGTGCTGGTTAGTCAACAAAATGATGGACTGGATATTAGGACTATCTTGTACCTCACTGGTACAAATTGGCATAATTATGCTCTAATTGTATTTTGAGAGAAAAGTTTCATTTTAACAGGAAGGGTGATGTGTAGGAAGAGCTAAGGTAGGAGGAGTACTGAGAGCAAGAAAAGGAGTAAGAAGAGGAGGAGAAGAAGGATAGGAGAAGCTAGGTGATGAAAGAGAGAAAGAGGGGGGAGACAGGGAGGCAGATATTCATGTATCTCCACCAGTCAAAGATAGTTGTTATATCTAGGTCGGTCAGTGGGTTACACCTCTGATTGAACAATTCCAAACTTATAACGCTTATGATTAACATTATTTTAAAAAAATGTATAAATGCAAAAAGGAAAAGGGGGCATGTGATAGGGGTTTTCTAAGGGGGTGGGGGGGAATGGGGAAAGGGGATGGCATCTGAAGTGTAAATAAAATATCTAATAAAAATAAATAAATAAATAAATAAATAAAATAAGGTAATAAATACAATAAAATTTTTAATGTTTCAGGTAAAAAGCATGGCACATGCATGAGAAAAAGGATTTTAAAATGTGCACAAACCCTGTGGAACAAAATACAACATACAGAAAAAGCAAGTCATGCCTTGGGTGAGCAGTGAATACAGAGCAAATAAAATAGAAGAAATTGATAGATTAAAGAAAAGGTAGCAAACAAGAAATTTATGACACAAAACATCCTGGAAATCAAGGATACTATGATAAGACCTAAGGTAAAAATTATGAAAGTAGAAAACTGTGAAGAGCCCTTCCGCCCCTCTCCGGACCCATCCCGGTAGAGGGAGCAGACACCCAGTGGGGTCTGCACCCTTGGGGACATTGTATCCTGAGCCATCCCTGGAAGTCCAGTGCCCTCAGGGAGACAGGTAAGGCCAGTGGCACACCGCTCTATGCACCAGACCCACAGCTTGGAGTAGGAAGCTCGCAGCACCCCCCCCACAGGTACCCAACCCCCCTCCACGAAACTCCACTCCCCTTCCCCCCTCTCCAGATCCTTCCCGGTAGTGGGAACAGACACCCAGAGGGTCTACACCCTTGTGGAACCTGTATCCTGAGACATCCCTGAGAGACCAGTATCCTCAGGGAGGCAGGTAGGGCCAGCTGTGCACCACCCTACGCACCAGAGCCACAGCTGGAAGTAGAAACCTCTAAGGACCCCCCCCCCCCCAGGTACCAAAACCCTGTCCTTGTGGAATTTCACTCCCCTTCTGCCCCTCTTCGGATCCCAGTGGCAAGAGCGGGCATCCAGTGGGTCTGTACCCCTGTGAAAACTGCATCCTGAGTCAGCCCAGAGTGGCCAGTATCCTCAGAGAGGCAGACACCCAGTGGGTCTGCACCCTGATGGAAACCATATCCTGAGACATCCTAGAGAGGCCACCAACCTCAGAGCAGGGGGCACCATACCCAGAGTCATCCTAGAGAAGCCACAGAACCCAGAGCAGCAGTCACCTTATCCTGAGACATTCTAGAGGAACCACTGAACTCAGAGCTGCAAACACCTAATTGGTCTGCTCTCAAGAAGACACCTTACCCTGAGATATCCTAGAGGAGACACTGCACTCAGAGCATCTGGAGCTTGGGATCATAGGATCACAGAGACATCTGGACCCTGAGGAGTTCTGATAAAAGCCAGATAACTGGAAAGACAGTCCCCAGTCAGAACCAATGAGAGAGGGTAGCACTAGAGCTAACCAAATGGCAAAAGTCAAGTGTAACAATGTAAACAACAGAAACCAAAGTTACTTGGCAACATCAGAACCCAGTTCTCCCAACATAGCAAGTCCTGAACACCAAATCACACCAGAAAAGCAGGACTCAGAATTAAAATCACTTCTTATGATGATGATGGAGGACTTTAAAAAGGACATAAACAACACTCTCAAAGAATTTGAGGAGAACACAGGTAAACAGGTAGAAGCCCTTAAAGAAATGCAAGAAAACATAACCAAACAGGTGAAGGAATTACACAAAACCATCTAGGACTTAAAAATTGAAGTAGAAACAATAAAGAAATCTCAAAGGGAGACTACCCTGGAGATAGAAAACCTAGGCAAAAGATCAGGAGTGATAGACGCAACCATCACCAACAGAATACAAGACATAAAAGAGAGAATCTCATGCGCAGAAGATACCATGGAAAACATAGACACAACTGTCAAAGAAAATGTGAAATGTAAAATGCTCCTAACACAAAACATCCAGGAAATCCAGGACACAATGAGAAGACCAAACCTAAGAATAATAGGTATAGATGAAGGTGAAGATTCCCAACTTTAAGGGCCAGTAAATATCTTCAACAAAATTATAGAGGAAAACTTCCCTAACCTAAAGAAAGAGATGTCCACAAATATACAAGAAGCCTACAGAACCCCAAATAGACTAGACCAAAAAAGAAATACTTCCCGTCACATAATAATCAAAACATTAAATGTACAAAACAAAGACAAGATACTAAAAGCAGTAAGGGAAAAGGGCAAAGTAACATATAAAGGCAGACCTATAAGAATTGCACCAGATTTCTCACCAGAGAATATAAAAGCCAGAAGATCCTGGACTGGTATCATACAGGCCCTAAGAGAACACAAATGCCAGCCCAGACTACTATGCCCAGCAAAACTCTCAATCAATATTGACGGAGAAACCAAAATATTTCATGACAAATCCAAATTTACACAATATCTTGCCACAAATCCAGCACTTCAAAGGATAATTGGTGTAAAACTCCAACACAAGGTGGGAAACTACAACCTAGAAAAAGCAAGAAAGTAATCTTCTAACAACCCTAAAAGAAGGTAGCTATACAAACATAACTCCACTGCCAATAACAAAAATAACAGGAAACAACATTCATTTTTCCTTAATATCTCTTAATATCAATGGACTCAATTCCCCAATAAAAAGACATAGACTATCAGACTGGATACATAAACAGGACACAACATTTTGCTGCATACAGGAAACGCACCTTTGTGAAAAAGACAGACACTACCTCAGAGTAAAAAGTTGGAAAACAATCTTCCAAGCAAATGGTCCAAAGAAAGAATCGGGAGTAGCGATTCTAACATCAAATAAAATCGTTTTTCAACCTAAAGTAATCAAAAAAGATAAAGAAGGACACTTCATAATCATCAAAGGAAAAATGTACCAAGAGGAACTTGCAATTCTGAACATCTATGCTCCAAATGCAAGAGCACCCACATACATAAAAGAAACTTTACTAAAACTTAACCCATACATTGCACCTCACACAATAGTAGTGGGAGATTTCAACACCCCACTCTCAGCTATGGACAGATCATGGAAACAGAAACTAAACTTAGACACAATGAAACTAACAGAAGTTATGAACCAATTGGACTTAACTGACATCTATAGAACATTTCATCCTAAAACAAAAGAATATACCTTCTTCTCAGCACCTCATGGTACCTTCTCCAAAATAGACCATATAAGTGGTCACAAAACAGGCCTCAACATACCAAAAGATTGAAATAATCCCTTGTACCCTATCAGAACACCATGGGCTGAGTCTCATCTTTGACTTGGACAAAAACAACGGGAAGCCCACATACACGTGGAACTGAACAATGCTCTACTCAATGATAACTTGGTCAAGGAAGAAATAAAGAAAGAAATTAAAGACTTTTTAGAGTTAAATGAAAATGAGGACACATCATATCCAAACTTGTGGGACTCCATGAAAGCAGTACTAACAGGAAAACTCATAGCTCTAACTGCCCACAAAAATAAAATGGAAAGAAAATACATTAATAAATTGACAGTACACCTGAAAGCCTTAGAACAAAAAGAAGCTAATATACCCAAGAGGAGTAGATGGCAGGAAATAATCAAACTCAGGGCTGAAATCAACCAAGTTGAAACAAAAAGAACTATACAAAATATCAACAAAACCAGGAGATGGTTCTTTGAGAAAATCAACCAGATAGACAAACCCTTAGCCAGACTAACCAAAGGGCACAGAGACAGTACTCAAATTAATAAAATCAGAACTGAAAAGGGAGACATAACAACAGAAACAGAGGAAATTAAAAGAATCTTCAGATCCTACTACAAAGGCCTATACTCAACAAAATTGGAAAATCTGGAGGAAATGGACAATTTTCTAGATAGATGCCAGGTACCAAAGTTAAATGAGGAGCGGATACACCATCTAAACAGTAGCGTAACCCCTAAAGAATTAGAAACAGTCATTAAAAATCTCCCCACCAAAAAAAGTCTGGGGCCAGATGGTTTCAGTGCAGAATTCTATCAGACCTTCCAGGAAGACCTAATATCAATTCTCTTCAAACTATTCCACAGAATAGAAACAGAAGGAACAATACCCAATTTGTTCTATGAAGCTAAAATTACACTCATACCTAAGCTTCACAAAGCCCCAACAAAGAAAGAGAACTACAGACCAATCTCTCTTATGAATATTGATACAAAAATACTCAATAAAATTCTTGCAAACCGAATCTAAGAACATATCAAAGCAATCATCCATCATGATCAAGTAGGCTTTATCCCAGGAATGCAGGGATGGTTCAATATTTGGAAATCCATCAATGTAATCCACTACATAAATAAACTCAAAGAAAAAAAACACATGATCATCTCACTAGACCCTGAGAAAGCATTTGACAAAATTCAACATCCCTTCATGTTAAAAGTCTTGGAAAGATTAGGAATTCAAGGTCCATAGCTAAACATAGTAAAAGCAATATACAGCAAGCTAGTAGCCAACATCAAACTAAATGGAGAGAAACTTGAAGCAATCCCACTAAGATCAGGGACTAGACAAAGCTGCCCACTCTCACCCTACCTATTCAATATAGCACTGGAAGTCCTAGCTAGAGCGATTAGACAACAAAAGAAAGTCAAAGGGATATAAATAGGAAAGGAAGAAGTCAAAATTTCACTATTTGCAGATGATATGATAGTATACTTAAGTGACCATAAAACTTTGGCCAAAACCACTTCAGTAAAGTGGCTGGATATAAAATCAACTCAAACAAATTAATGAAACTAGAAATTATCATCCTGAGTGAGTTAACCCAATCACAAAAGAACACACATGGTATATACTCACTGTTAATCGAATGTTAGCCCAAAAGCTTGGAATAGTGAAGACTCAACCCGCAGACCACATGAAGCTCATGAAGAAGGAAGACCAAGAGGGGATGCCTCAGTTTTACTTAGAACGAGAAACAAAAATGCTCAAGGTAGCAAACAGGGAAACAAAACATGGGACAGAAACTGAAGGAGGGGCCATCAGGAGACCATTCCACCTGGGTATTCATCCCATGTACAGTCACCTAAGCTAGACACTGATGTGGATGGCTGGAAGTGCATGCTGTCAGGAACATGATATAGCTGTCTCCTTGGAGGTCTGCCAAAGACTAACACATTCAGAGGACAATGCTCACAGTTAACCACTAATATGATCAGGGGGTTCCCAATGGAGAACTTAGAGAGAAGACTGAAGGAGCAGAAAGAGTTTGTGATTCCAGGAGGAAAGCAACAATACAAAACAACCAGAGCCCCCCTGGGTCTAAACCACCAGCCTGGGAGCACATAGGGAGGGACCCGTGACTCCAGCAGTGTATGTAGGAGAGGATGGCCTTGTCGGGCATAGGTGGGAGAGGAGTTTCTTGGTCCCATAAAAAGCGAACACAGAGTGGGGGGGGGGGAATATTAGGGTGGGTGGGGTAGGTGTGGGCACTGCCTCATAGAAGCATGAGGAGGGGGGATGGGATAGGAGGTTTTTGGGTGGTGGGATGAAGTGGGGTAAGGGGATAAAACTGAAAGGTAAATATAGTACCCAATTTAAAAAATAAAATAAAAGAGATTTTAAAAAGGGAAAAAATAAAGAAAAAAAGGAAAAATAGGAGATATCATAACACAAAGGGAAGGATTTAGAAATTTAGGAGGCAGTTTATGTTAATGGAAACAGCATCATAGAAACTGGAAAATCACACCCTCAAAGAAGCACAAGGAAGCAGGGATGGGATAAGGGGTTCCTGGGTGGTGGGGGGAATGGGATAAGGGGATAAAATTTGAAATGTAAATATTACAACCAATTTTGAAAAGGGAAAAAAACAAAAAAAAAAAAAAAAAGAAAAGTTGTTAGAACCAACATCTTTTTTAAAAATGTCAGCCCTCTAGGAAAAAAAATTTTTTTTCTTGATACTAAAGCTTGTTCTGAGAATTGTATACACAAAAAAAAAAGGCAGAATACACAGCCTTGGTGTATCTTCTCATCAAGCATGCTGAGCAGACTTGCCCAAACCTTTGATGTCCTGGAATTCCATCTGGATTCAGTGAAGACACAGTGTCAGAGGCTTATCAATTTACTCCCCACCCCCACCCCTCTTCTAATATCTCAACACCTGTAATCAGCTTGAAGAAGTTAAATGTTGGGGACCACACTAGTCCCACGTTCGGATGCCAAAAAATGTTGAGGCCCAAGCTGCCCCACTTTGGGCAGCCAAAAATGTTGCAGCCCTCTCCACTCCACGCTTGGCGGCCACTGTATCCAGGCCCAAGCTGCCACTCCAGTCCAAGGGTCGGGGTTCAGCAAGAGAGAGAGTGAGGACAGACTCGAAGAATGGAGATCAGACAGTGTTTCAATCCTGTTTATTCTTCAGTCTCTCTTCCTAGTCCAAGTCCCAAGTCTTGAGTTCCTAGTTCCTAATTCCTAGTGGTACTCCTTGTTGTTCTCTTCCGAGTGTCTAATGTCTATTCCTACTCCTAGTGTCTGAACCTCTGTTACTCCAAATAGTTCTCTCTATGTTGTACTCTCTAAAGTGTCTGATTCTCTCATCTCTTCTGTCTGCCTCTCGCCTTTATATGTCTCACTTCTAAGCTATGCCTCTAAGTCACACCTTTAATCATACCCTTAGGTCTTGTATCTAAATCTCTAAGTCACACTCTTAAATTACACACCTTTAATCTCACACACCTTTAATCTCACACACCCAAGGTATCTAAATCAAGATTATCAGAGTGTGCTCAGCTGTTGTAGGCTATTGTAATATGAGTCTCACTTCAGGGTATATGGCTCAAGATGGCTGCAAAGCTGATAGCCTCTTTCTACTAAAAGTCAGCTCCCAACAGTTAAAGAAGAGTCAGCGCCCCTATTCCCTGGGCTTGAGGACTAAGGTGGTTAATATTGGTCTGTCTTTATATGGAAAAGTAATGGTTTTGTTGGAACACGGAGGACTAGCTAGGACTTAATACATAGCCGTAACCTATTGGTAGAAATCTGTACACTTAATATCAAGATGAAGCTATGATTTCTTAAATGGTACAAAATTTACTTTGATTTCAAATTTATGGTTTTCATTGGTACAAGCTTCTTATTGATATAAAAGTGAGATGAATGTTGTTACTCTCATGGGCATTGTGCCTGTATAACACATTTAGGAATACAAGGCTTAGACACAGTCCTTCTTTAACTTTTTAACTGATTTGGGACAGTTAGCCTATGAGTTAAGAGACTATAGCATATTCATGGCTTTGAGTTTAATGTTAGGGTGTTTTCCATATTTTGTTTAGAAATAGCTGAGACAAGTTAACAGACAACAATCCAGATTACTTTACATGGATAGTTGGTTTTCAAAACATCAGAAGTCCATAGAATTGATGCTACAAATATTTCTATATTAATGTTCATTTTGATTAGAGACCTGTCTGCTCCTGAGAGCTTCCTGTCTTGGATTCTAAGAAGAAATTGAGCATCCTTGAAGTTAAGCCAGTTGTGCGGTGACAGCCACTAGGCAAGAATTGCTTCTTTCCATCTACAGACAAATTACTGTCCAGAAAAGGACACACTTGCAGAATAGTCAACTGATTATATCTGCCTAGACAGAGTAATCAGCCCTTAATAAATCTGCATCACTAAGGTCTGTCAGATGATTCTGGGCCAGAAGGCTGAAGATTTGATGCTCCAACGTTCGGTAGTATAGGGGCTTTCCAGGTGTTCAGCAGTCTCTATAAACTGGCTAAGTTTTAGAAGCTATGCTTAGTGCTTCCCATAATTTCAGTTAACTCAGTAATTCTGGATTTCTGATGGGGTGAAGACCTATAGTCTCATAGCCAATCCTGGCTATTTACTTTGAGAGAAAAAATCTGAGTGGATGGTTTTCAGCTGACATTCATTATAAAGCCAAGAAAAAAGCCAGGTTCAGAACTAAGTGTGTTAGTTAGGAGAGATAACAGAGGTTCTGGTTAGTCAACAAAATGATGGACTGGGTATTAGGACTATCTTGTACCTCACTGGTACAATTAGGAATAAGTATGCTCTAATTGTATTTTGAGAAAAAAGTTTTATTTTAACAGGAAGGGTGATATGTAGGAGGAGCTAAGGGAGAACAAGTTCCGAGTGGAAGAGATGGAGTAAGGAGAGGAGGGGATGAAGGAGAGGAGAAGCTAGGTGATGAGAGAGAGAAAGTGAGAGTAAGAGAGAGGGGCATGGAGGCAAATGTTCACGGATCTCCAACAGTCAAAGATAGTTTAAATAATCTAGGTTGGGTATTGGGTTACACTTCTGATCGAGCATTTCCAAACTTATTAAACCTTTGATTAACATTTTTTTAAAATTGTTTAAAAGCAAGAAGGAAAAAGGGGCATGGGATAGAGGTTTTCTAGGGAAGAGAAATGGGGAAAGGGGATGACATTGGAAATGTAAATAAAATGTAAATAAAAAATAATAATAATAAGATGAAATAAATAAATAAATAAATAAGGAAAGACAATAGAAAACAAAAAGAAAATTGTGAAGAGTCCAAGCTCCAAGGCACAGATAACATTTTCAATGAAATCATACAGGAAAACTTTCCTAATTAAAGAAAGTGATGCTTCCTCCTGCCAGTCTGCAACTCCAAATGTATTTGTGTCAGATGAGGATGCCAGCTCCATATCCAATCACACAGCCTAGCTGTATCACTGTACATCTGCCATAATCAGGAAGAGAGGTTGACTTCCCTTCCCCAAGACCACAAAGCCAGCAGGTCTCCAAGGAGGTCTGCCTGAACCAGGGACACAAGGACACTGGGACACAGGGACACAACCGCTCTAATCCAGCTCTAATCTGAGACAGAGAAAGCCTGCCCTAACCAACAAATGCACGTCCTCTCTCCCAAATGACCTGTTCTAACCAGGAGATATATCTCTACCTGCATCCATGGAGTCTGTTCCAGTCCAAGACACCCAGGACAGTTTAACCAGACAGATACCAGGTGGCAAAAGTCAAGCACAAGAACATTTTTTAATTTGACATCACCAGAACTCAGTTCTCATACCAAAGCAAGGCCCAGATATCTGAACACACACAAAGATCAAGATTCTAACCTAAAATCCCATCTTAGGAAGATTATAGCCATATTAAAGAAGATATACATACCTCCTTAAAGAAATACAGGAAAACACATGCAAACAGGTAGAAGCCCTTAAAGAGGAAACAAATAAATTCTTTAAAGAAAAACAGGAAAATACAATCAAACATGTGAAAGAATTGAAAGAAGAATCTGTCAAAAACCTAAAATTGAAATGAAACGATAAAGAAGTCACAAACAGAGGCAGCCCTGGAGATGAACAACATAGGAAAGTTGTCAGGAACTACTTATATAAGCATAACCAACAGATACAAGGGATGGAAGAGAGAATCTCATGTGTAGAACATACCAATGAAGATCTTGACAGATGGAACAACAAAAACACAAGGGATAAAATGTTACTAACAAAAAACATTTGGAAAATTTGGGACACAAGGAAAAGACCAAACTTAAGATTTATAGGAATGAAAGTATAAGAAGAGCTGGGCGGTGGTGGCGCAGGCCTTTAATCCCAGCACTTGGGAGGCAGAGGCAGGTGGATTTCTGAGTTCAAGGCCAGCCTGGTCTACAGAGTGAGTTCCAGGGCAGCTGGGACTACACAGAGAAACCCTGTCTCAAAAGACAAAAAAAAAAAAAAGAACGAAAAAGAAAAAGAAAGTATAAGAAGAACCTCAGTTCAAAGAACCAGAAAACACCTTGAACAAAATCATAGATGAAACTTGCCTAACCAGAAGAAAGAGATGGCCATAAATGTTAAAGAAGCCTTTGGAACACCAAAGAGATTGAACCATTAAAGAAAATCCCCTGACACATAAAAATAAAAACACTAAACTTACAGAACAAAAAAAATAATATTTAAAAGGTATAAGAAAAAAGGTGAAGTAACATAAAGTCAGACGTGTCAGAAAAACACTAAACTTATCACAAAAACTCTAGAAGACAAAAGATCCTGATGAGTTGTCTTGCAAATTGTGAAAAACCAAAGATGACAACTGAGGCTACATTACCCAGGAAAACTCTCAATCACCATAGATGGAGAAATCAAGGTATTCTGTGATAAAAGAGAAAGTGAGCACTATCTTTCTACCAATCCAGGCCTACAGAGTGTAATAGAAGCAAAACTTCAACACAGTAGGATAAAAAACACCCAAGAAAACATGCACCAAAAAAATCACTTAAAAAAATCCCCCCAAAATATATTCATATGCACATAATAACACCTACAAAAAAAGTAGCAAGAACTAACAATCATTGATAACTATTGTCTCTCAAAATCAATAGACAATATTCCCCAGTAAAAATACACAGATATGCATACTGGATGCAAGATTTTGCTGCATAAAAGAAACACACCTCAACCACAAACACCAAGATGACATTGGAAAAATGGACTAAAAAAAAAAAGATTTGAAAAATATTTCTAAACAAAGGGTCCCCAAAACAAGCTGAAGGACCCAGCTACTAAGAAGGACACCATGAATTTTGCAGGCAAATGGATGGAGCAAGCAAATATCATCATGAATGAGGTAAAATACACCCCAAATAAAATGCATGGTGTCCACTAATAAGTGGAAAGTACCTTAAAAGTACAGAATAGGTCAGTCCCTCTGTCTCCTATGTGATATATGAAGATATGGGCTGGCCCAGAGCTCTGATATTGCACTGCCTCATGTGTTTACAGCAAGCTGGTCTCTCATGAGCTTTTTTTTTTTATGGAGGGGGGGTGGGCACTGTCCTGAGACTTGAGTGAGAATCCCCCTTTGAGTCCTTTCATTTTGGTTCCCTAACCTGGAAAAACTCATCCAGGATTTGTGCGACCACCCAGGACTCCCGAAGACCCCTTGGAGGTAGGTTTATGTCTGTGTGTGTGTGTGTGTCTTGGTGTCTGAGTGTGCAGCTGCTGAATCTGTGTCTTGTTGTCTGAGTGCAGTACTGCTGATTTTGTTTTCTGGATTCTGGTTTCTGGTTTCTGGCAGCTGCTGCTGTGATTCGTGAGAATCCGGTGGCTTGCATAGGCAGATGTGCTTGAGGCCCTCAGGCTGCACCATGGGAGACATCGCATGGGTAAAACCGGGGGGGGGGGGGGGGGGTGGGGGGGGGCCATCAGGATGCAATCCTGACTGCCCATTTTCTGAACGAAGGAGACAGGGTTCTCCTACTACAGGGGAAGGTATGAGGACCTACCCCATCGGAACTGGCATTTGGCTGGCTGTTAACTCCAGACACTGATGAGTGTGTTTAACTATAATAGAGTCCTGTGTCTTTAAATTGTTTCTGTGTTTCTTCCATCACTGTTAGACTACATACAAGATGGCAGCCAGACTGGGAACTAGATTTCCCAGCAGGCCATGCGGCTCTGCCCACTACATCCAAGATGGCAGCTCTGACAGTGTGACTAAGACAGATGGTTTTCTGACAGTCGTTCTATGTCCTGACTATAAAATTTAGTCTCTGTGTGGCCCATGGCAGGGGTGAGCTGTCTGTGTTGTCTGTTCTATATGTTCTTAGACTCTGACTGATGATTTTTTGTTCTTGTTTTTGTTTGGACTGAAACTACTGTGTAAAACATCCTGAGTTAAAAAGAGATAACATGACCACCAGCAGAAGAGGAGATAGAGCCACAAGTGAGTGTTGCTATAGAGCAGAGAGGTGGGCAAGTCCTTTGACAAGGGGCACCGCAGTTAGGTTAGCCTGCCCACAACAACCAGGCAGTTTTCCACCAGCCACCTATGACAAAAGATAGGGCCCAGGTGATTAAAAACCTAATGGAAGAGAGAGACATCTTCCCTGAGCCAAGCTGGACAAAACAGCCCCAGAAAAATTATTCACCTGAGAGTTATAATTATTTATTTTTAAAAAACTGGTTAAAACTGCTTACTTAATTTAGTTTTTTTTTTCATATTTTTATTGGATATTTTATTTACACTTCAGATGCCATCCCCTTTCCTCATCACCCCCCTTAGAAAACCCCTATCCCATGCCCCCTTTTCCTTTTTGCACTTATACATTTTTTTAAATGTTAATCAAAGGCTTTATAAGTTTGGTATTGCTCAACCAGAGGTGTAACCCACTACCCAACCTAGATATATCAACTATTTTTGACTGGTGGAGATACATGAACATCTGCCTCCCTGTCTCCCCCTTCTTTCTCTCTTTCATCACCTAGCTTCTCCTCTCCTCTTCTCCTCCTCTTCTTACTCCTTCTCTTCCTCTCAGTACTCCTCCCAACTTAGCTCCTCCTACATATCACCCTCCTGTTAAAATGAAACTTTTCTCTCAAAATACAATTAGAGCATAATTATGCCAATTTGTACCAGTGAGGTACAAGATAGTCCTAATACCCAGTCCATCATTTTGTTGACTAACCATAACCTCTGTCATCTATCCTAACTAAAACACTTAGTTCTGAACCTGGCTTTTTCCTTGGCTTTAGGATGAATGTCAGCTGAAAACCATCCACTCACATCTTTTCTCTCAAGGTAAATAGCCAGGATTGGCTATGAGGCTATAAGTTTTCCACCCCATCAGAAATCCAGAATGACTGAGTTAACTATAATTGTGGGAAGCACAAAGCATAGCTTCTAAAACCTAGCCAATTTATAGAGACCTCTGAACACCTGGACACTCCCTCTACTACAAAACGTTGGAGCATCTGTTCTTCAGCCTTCTGGCCCAGGATCATCTGACAGACCTTAGTGCTGCAGATTTATTAAGGGCTGATTACTCTGTCTAGGCAGTTGACTATTCTGCAAGTGTGTCCTTTTCTGGACAGTAATTTGTCTGTAGATGGGAAGAAGCAATTCTTGTCAAGTGGCTGTCTCACTACAACTACAAAGATGCTCAATTTCTTCTTTGAATTCAATATAGGAAGCTGTCAGGAACAGACAGGTCTCTAATCAAAATAAACATTAATACAAAAATGTTTGTCACATCAATTTCTGATGTTTTGAAAACCAACTATCCATGTAAGGTAATCTGGACTATTGCCTGTTAACTCCACTCAGCTATTTCTAAATAAAACATAGAAAACACCCTAACAATAAACTCAAAGCCATGAATTTGCTATAATTCCTTAACTCACAGGCTAACCATCTCAAATCAGTTAAAAAAGTTAAAGAAGGACTGGGTCTAAGCCTTGTATTCCTAAATGTGTTATACTGGTACAATGCCTATGAGAGTAACAATATTCATCTCACTTTTGTATCAATAAGAAGCTCGTACCAATGAAAACCTTAAAATTTGTAATCAAAGTAAATTGGTGCCATTTAAGAAATTATATCTTCATCTTGATAATAATTGTACAGATTTCTACTAATAGGTTATGGCTATGCAATAAATCCTAGCTAATCCTCCCTATTCCCACAAAACCACTACTTTTCCCTAGAAAGACAGCCCAACATTTACCACCTTCATTGGTACAAGCTTCTTAATTTAGTTTAAAACTTACTTGAGAGACAGTCTCAATTTACACAAGAAAAACTGATAATTTGCCCTGCTCTGTGCCCAGGAGAAGGGCATCAACAGAAAGAACCTTGAAAGAATTTAGTGTTTTCAGGAGTGGATCTTAGAAGGGGGCCAGCAGTTTTTTTGGCTTCTGTAATAAGAAAGTTGATAGTGGTTTTCCCAGTTTAATAAATAAAGGAATACTTTTTTCTTAAATTACACCTAAAAAATTACAGGCTGTCCTGAGTCAGAAAGGAAATATATATATATATATATATATATATATATATATATATATATATGCCTCTGTTTTAATAGACTTTCTAGCCATTGCTGTCTGAGACAATTTCATTATTTATATTAGACTTTCATCAAGATTTGGTTCAAAGTTGAGAGTTCAGACAAGATAAAATTGAAGAAGTGGTGAAGACTTGTGCTCTTATGTTAGATATAAAAATGTTTACTTTCTTGTTCTTGTTGTGTATCACTTCTAAAATAATATTCTAATCAGAAATAACTCTTTAAAAGGTTTTTATAGAACTATGACCAAAGTTTGTATTTTGCCAAAAGTTAAATTCAAATAAGTGTCAAATGTAACTCAAGTTGCCTTCTAAAAATTGTTAATACTGTATGAGCCTTCAACATTTTAATAGTCTTTGCTGTGAAATGCTGTAGATAATGCTATTCATTCTGATTTGGTTTCTTTCTTAGAGCTTCAGAGGTGAGCTCACATTACACCCGTAGACAAGGTACTGTTTGCAGACTGAACTAGGTTGTGTTCTCTAGTGTGATGTAAACAATAGTCATGCAGCCTCCCAAATACATCAGTCTGTACAGAGTTCTAGAAGACTATCTACTGCTTTTACAGGTAGCCAAAGCAATGAATAAGATAAAAGCCTTTCTTCCCCAGGACTTTATAGGTTCTGATTTTCAGGATTGCTCTTCAAGACGAAAGAGCAGGAGAAGATACTAGAAAAAGAAATGTTCCTTCAGACATGGGGACCCCACCAATTGATCAGGTGGTGGTCTACAGCAGTTTACTTCTGACCAGATGTGACTGAGACCTTCATGTGACAGAAGGTAAGGGACACCTGAAGGCCCATGGCAGAACAAATTGACAGGTCTTAAGAGAGAGCTACATGAGACCCCACTAACTTTGATCAAGGCACATGGGGTTAAACAGAGATCAGATGAGTTGCCCACAGCCTTTCTAGACTAGCTCACAGAGACATTCTGTCAGTGTAGGCAAGGCTGCTTGAATGTGGGACCCTCCGCTGGCATCGTGGGAAGCCCGCCCCGGACCCTCATGCCAGACCACCACCAAGACCCCACCATCGGACTCCCTCCCACGCCCGCGAGATTTCTTCCCCACAATTCTCAACATCTATGCCCCAAATGCAAAGGCACCCACATACATAAAAGAAACTTTACTAAAGCTTAAAGCACACATTGCACCCTACACAATAATAGTGGGAGATTTCAACACCCCACTCTCAGCTATGGACAGATCATGGAAACAGAAACTAAACTGAGACACAATGAAACTAACAGAAGTTATGAACCAATTGGACTTAACTGACATCTATAGAACATTTCATCCTAAAACAAAAGAATATACCTTCTTCTCAGCACCTCATGGTACCTTCTCCAAAATAGACCATATAATTGGTCACAAAACAGGCCTCAACAGATACAAAAAGATTGAAATAATCCCTAGTACCTTATCAGACCACCATGGACTAAGACTTGTCTTTGACATGGACAAAAACAACAGAAAGCTCACATACACTTGGAAACTGAACAATGCTCTACTCAATGATAACTTGGTCAAGGAAGAAATAAAGAAAGAAATTAAAGACTTTTTAGATTTAAATGAAAATGAGGACACATCATATCAAAATTTGTGGGACTCCATGAAAGCAGTACTAAGAGGAAAAATCATAGCTCTAAGTGCCCACAAAAAGAAAATGGAAAGAACGTACATTAATAAATTGACAGCATACCTGAAAGCATTAGAACAAAAAGAAGCTAATATACCCAAGAGGAGTAGACGACAGGAAATAATCAAACTCAGGGCTGAAATCAACCAAGTTGAAACAAAAAGAACTATACAAAATATCAACAAAACCAGGAGATGGTTCTTTGGGAAAATCAACAAGATAGACAAACCCTTAGCCAGACTAACCAAAGGGCGCAGAGACAGCATTCAAATTAATAAAATCAGAAATGAAAAGGGAGACATAACAACAGAAACATAGGAAATTTAAAAAATCATCAGATCCTACTACAAAGGCCTATACTCAACAAAATTGGAAAATCTGGATGAAATGGACAATTTTCTAGACAGATACCAGGTACCAAAGTTAAACGAGGTCATAGGCATTGTACCAGTATAACACATTTAGGAACACAAAGCTTAGACCCAGTCCTTCTTTAACTTTTTTTAACTGATTTGAGAAGGTCAGCCTGTAAGTTAAGGGACTATAGCAAATTCATGGCTTGGAGTTTATTATAAGGGTGTACTCTATGTTTTATTTAGAAATAGCTGTGTGGAGTTAACAGGCAACAGTCCAGATTACCTTACATGGATAGTTGGTTTTCAAAACATCAGAAATCCTTAGAATTAACATGACAACCATTTCTGTATTAATGTTCGTTTTCATTAGAGGCCTGTCTGCTCCAGACAGATAAACCATCTAAACAGTCGCATAACGCCTAAAGAAATAGACACAGTCATTAAAAATCTTCCCACCAAAAAATGTCTGGAGCCAGATGGTTTTAGTGCAGAATTCTTCCAGACCTTCAAGGAAGACCTAATACCAATCCTCTTCAAGCTATTCCATCGAATAGAAACAGAAGGAACACTACCCAATTTGTTCTATGAAGCTACCATTACGCTCATACCTAAACCACAGAAAGATCCAACAAAGAAAGAGAACTACAGACCAATCTCTCTTATGAATATTGATGCAAAAATAATAAAATTCTCGCAAACTGAATCCAACAACACAGCAAAACAATTATCCATCAAGATCAAGTAGGCTTTGTCCCAGGAATGCAGGGATGGTTCAATATTTGGAAATCCATCAATGTAATCCACTACATAAATAAACTCCAAGAAAAAAACCACATGGTCATCTCACTAAACACTGAGAAAGCATTTGACAAAATTCAACATCCCTTCAGGTTAAAAGTCTTGGAAAGATCAGGAATTCAAGGCCCATACCTACACATAGTAAAAGCAATATACAGAAACCCAGTAGCCAACATCAAACTAAATGGAGAGAAACTTGAAGCAATCCCACTAAGATCAGGGACTAGGCAAGGCTGCCCACTCTCACCCTACCTATTCAATATAGTACTGGAAGTCCTAGCTAGAGCAATTAGACAACAAAAGGAAGTCAAAGTGATACAGATAGGAAAGGAAGACGCCAAAATTTCACTATTTGCAGATGATATGATAGTATACTTAAGTGACCCTAAAACTTCCACCAGAGAACTTCTAAACCTGATAAACAACTTTAGCAATGTGGCTGGATATAAAATCAACTCAAACAAATCAGTAGCCTTCCTATACTCAAAGGATAAACAGGCTGAGAAAGAAATTAGGGAAATGACACCCTTCACAATAGCCACAAATAAAATAAAATATCTTGGAGTGAATCTAACCAAGCAAGTGAAAGATCTGTATGACAAGAACTTCAAGTCTCTGAAGAAAGAAATTGAAGAAGATCTCAGAAGATGGAAAGATCTCCCATGCTCCTGGATTGGCAGGATTAACTTAGTAAAAATGGCTATCCTGCCAAAAGCAATCTACAGATTCAATGCAATACCCATCAAAATTCCAAATCAATTCTTCATAGAGATAGAAAGAGCAGGAAAGCTCCAATACAAGGAGGGAAATTACACCCTAGAAAGAGCAAGAAAGTAACCCTCTTCCAACAAATCCAAAAGAAGATAGCCACACAAAGATAACTTCACCTCTAATAACAGAAATAACAGGAGACAACAATCACTGTTCCTTGATATCTCTTAATATCAGTGGACTCAATTCCCAAATTAAAAGACATAGGCTAATGGACTGGATGCATAAACGGGACCCAGAATTTTACTGCATACAGGAATCCCACCTCAGTACAAAGACAGACTCTACCTTAGAGTAAAAGGCTGGAAAACAATTTTTCAAGCAAATGGTCCTAAGAAACAAGCTGGAGTAGCCCTTCTAAAATCTCCAGCCTGAGAACACAAAAGGAGGGACTCATGGCTCCACCTGTATAGGTAGTTGAGGGTGGCCTTGCCAGGCATCAGTGGAAGTGGACAGCCTTGGTAACTTAAAGTTTGGATTCCCTAGTATTGGGGAATTTCAAGAGCAGGGAGGTGGGAATGAGGGGATGGTGAAAGCACACCCTCATAGTAATTGGAGGAAAGATGGGGTAAGGGGTTAGGCATCAGTGGAAGTAAAGGGCCTTGGTGCCTGAAAGTGTGGATTCCCAAGTGTTGGGGAATTTCAAGAGCAGGGAGGCAGGAATGAGAGGATGGTGGAAGCACACCCTCATAGTAATTTGAGGGGGATAAAGGATTAGGCAACAGTGGAAGTGGAGGGCCTTGGTGCCTGAAAGATTGGATTCCCAAGTGTTGAGGAATTTGAGAACAGGGAGGCGAAAATGAGAGGATGGTGGAAGTACACCTTCATAGAAATGCCCAGAATTATATGGATTAGACATGATAGAGGCAGGCAGCCAGAAGACTAGATTCCAGAATTCAAACAAACAATTATCTTGATACTAAAATTTGTTTTGAGAATTGTATATGCAGAATACATAGCCTTGGTGTATCTACTCATCAGGCAAGCTGAGCACATCTGCCCAAACCTCTGGTGTCCTGGAATTCCAGCCGGATTCAGTGAAGACACAGTGTCAGAGGCTTATCAATTTATTCTTCCCCCAACCCCTCTTCTAATATCTCAACACCCATAATCAGCATGAAGAGGTTTTGAAGAGTCGGTGCTCCTATTCCCTAGGCTTGGAGACTGAGGTGGTTAATATTGGTCTGTCTTTCTAGGGAAAAGTAGTGGTTTTGGTGGAAGAAGGAGGATTAGCTAGGATTTATTGCATAGCCATAATTTACTGGTAGAAATATATATATATAATTGTTATTAAGATGAAGTTATAATTTCTTAAATGGTACAAAATTTACTTTGATTTCAAATTTAAGGTTTTTATTGGTACGAGCTTCTTATAAATACAAAAGTGAGATGAATATTGTTACTATCATAGGAATTGAGTTTGTAACACATTTAGGAATACAAGGGTTAGACCTAGTCCTTCTTTAACTTTTTTTATTTATTTAAGATGGTTAGCCTGTGAGTTAAGGGCCTATAGCAAATTCATGGCTTTGAGTTTATTGTTAGGGTGTTTTCTATATTTTCTTTAGAAATAGCTGAGAGGAGTTAACAGACAATAGCCCAGATAGCCTTACATGGATAGTTGGTTTTCAAAACATCAGAAATCCACAGAATTGACGTTATAAACATTTCTGTATTAATGTTCATTTTGATTAGAGACCTGTCTGCTCCTGACAGCTTCCTGTCTTGGATTCCAAGAATAAATTGAGCATCTTTGGAGTTATTCCAATTGTGGAGAGACAGCCACTAGGCAAGAATTGCCTCTTTTCATCTACAAACAAATTACTGTCCAGAAAAGGACACACTTGCGGAATAGTCAGCTGATTATATCTGCCTAGACAGAGTAATCAGCCCTTAATAATTCTGCATCACTAAGTCTGTCAGATGATCCTGGGCCAGAAGGCTGAAGATCAGATGCTCCAACGTTCTGTAGTAGAGGGAGTGTCCAGGTGTTCAGAGGTCTCTACAAATTGGCTGTGTTTTAGAAGCTATGCTTTGTGCTTCCCATAATCTCAGTTAACTCAGTCATTCTGGATTTCTGATGGGGTTGAAAACTTATAGTCTCATAGCCAATCCTTGTTATTTACTTCGAGAGAAAAGATGTGAATGGGTGGTTTTAAGCTGACATTCATTCTAAAGCCAAGAAAAAAAAGTCAGGCTCAGAACTAAGTCTTTTATTTAGAAGAGATGACAGAGGTTCTGGTTAGTCAACAAAATGATGGACTGGGTATTAGGACTATCTTGTACCTTACTGACATAAATTAGTATAGTTATGCTCTAACTGTATTTTGAGAGAAAAGTTTTATTTTAACAGGAAGGGTGATATGTAGGAGGAGCTAAGGTGGGAGGAGTACAGAGAGGAGGAGTAAGGAGAGGAGGAGGAGAAGGAGAGGAGGAGCTAGGTGATGAGAGAGAAAGAGAGAGGGGGCCAGACATGGAGGCAGATATTCACATGTCTCCGCCAGTCAAAGATAGTTGATATATCTAGATTGGGTATTAGGTTACACTTCTGATTGATATTGAACATTACCAAACTTATAAAGCCATTGGTTAACATTAAACATATTGTATAAAAGTAAAAAGGAGATGGGGGAATGGGATAGGGGGTTTCTAGGGAGGGGAAATGGGGAAAGGGGATGGTATCTGAAATGTAAATAAAATATCCAATAAAAAATAAATTTAAAAACAAGGAAAAAAGAGAAAGACAACTATGGGAGTCAAAGTACAGTCACATATAAATGCAAGTGGCTGCCTATTCAAAAAGAACATAAGATTTACTGATCAGCAGCTTGAATGTAAAAACAAGATAAAGGTATATAACATGTTAGCTATAACCAGAGAGAAATCAATACCTATAAAAACTTATGAGAAAGAAAAAATGATAAAAGAAAACACAGATGGATGCAACCCTGGAGATGGACAACTTAGGAAAGAGATCAGGAGATACAGATGCAAGCAGCACCAACAGAATGTGAAAGAAGGAAGAGAGAATCTCTGGTATAAAAGATGCCTTAGAAGCTATTGATACAACAGTTAAAGAAAAATCCAAAGTAGAAAAGTTCCTAAACAAAAATATCCAGGATATGTGCTGAAAGATATCTGTACTCCTCCAGAACACCTATGCTCCTGTGTCATCCCCTTCCCCACATTCTGCATTTTTGTGTTTATAACCCCCGTGTTAAAAAGTAAAAATTATGATTTGATAATAATAATAATAATCAATAATAATAAAAGAAATAACAAAAAGATATCCAGGATATTCAGAAAACAAACCAACAAATAATAGGAATAGAAGAGGGTTAAGCTTCCTATTAACTAACTAAACCACCCAGAGTTCCCAGGGATTAAAACACCAACCAAAGGATATACATGGAAAGAGCCATGCCTCCAGATACAGATGTAGCAGACCATGGCCTTATCTGAGACCTATGGGAGGGGAGGGAAGCTTAATGTCCAGAGTAGGATGATAATAGAGGAGTGAGGCAGAAGGGTATCAATCGGTGGAGAAACACTCACTCTCATAGAAGAAAAGGGGAAGGGGGAGATAGAGAATGGAATGGGGTATTGTGGAGATGTAACCAGTGAGGAGGATATCATTTAAAATTTAATTTATTAAAATGATTAATAAAAAAGCAGTATATTGCACACCAACAGTCAATATCAAATTAAATGGAAATAAACAACAATCCAAATAAAATCAAGACAAGGCTCTCCACTCCCACTCTATCTAGTCTATATTGTATATGATGTTCTAGTTAGAACAATTAGACAACAAAAGGGGATGGCATCTGATGTGTAAATAAAATATCTAATAAAAAATTATTTTAAAAAAAAGGAAAAGAAAAGCAATCTAAAAAGCCTTATAACTCCTTAAAAAATAAGGCAGTCATGAAAATCTCAAAACAACAACCACAAAAACAATAAAAATCTCATGACCAGATAGTTTTGGCATATAATTCTACTAAACTTTTAAATAAAATGTAATACCAATCCATCTCAAACTATTCCAAAATTAAAACAGAAAGAACATTGCCAAACTCATTCTCTGAGAACACAGTCATCCTGGTACCTAAACCACATGAAGACTCAACAACCAGGCTTAATTCCAGGCTACTTTTAATTATAAACATTGATGAAAGAATACTCAATACAATGCTTGCAAATAGGACCCAGAAACACTATAAAAATATTATCCAACAAAATAAAGTAGACTTTAGCACAGGCATGCAGGGATTATTCAACATATGAAACTCCTTTAACTTAATCCTCTATTTAAATAAACTGAAATAAAAAAATCATGATGATCACATTGGACACTTTTGAAAAGGCCTCTGAAGAACTCCAACACCACTTCATTTTGGATAAAAAAAAACCATGACGATGAGACTCTTAGCTGGTCTGCTCCCAAGAAGACACCATATTCAAACACATACCAGAGGGTCTGCTATATTCAGATGGTAGATAAGAACCTTTCCTCTCAACCCAAAGTCCCAGAGCTGCATCTGGGAGACCAGAGTTGGTACACTAGGGACCCATCACCCACCAAAACCCTGCATTCCCATATACCACTCCCCTCCCAGCCCCTTCCTCTTGTCTTGCCTGCTTAAGCAAACTCATAGCTGATCTGCTCACAGGAAAACTCCATAATCAGACCTATGCCAGAGGACCTGCTGCACTCTGAGCAGTTGGTAAGAATAATCCACCACAATGTGAAGTCCCAGAAGCGCAGCTGAGAGACCAGCTGCAGCACACTAGAAACCAATCACCCACCGAAACCCCACCCTCCCAAATACCACTCTTCTTCCACCTCTCCCCCTGGTCCTTCCTGTTTGGGCAGACTCATAGGTAGACTGCTCCTAGAAAGACACCATATTCAGACTCATCCTAGAGGATCTGCACTCAGAACAGTAGCCCATAACAGCGGATCTGCTTTACTTAGAGCAGTTGAGGATTCACTGCAATCAGAGCAGTTGACTCCTAGCTGGTTTCTTACTGTGAAGACACCATACCCTGACACATTGGCATGGATTCCTTCTGATATGAGCCAGTACATTGAACAGACCTTAGGCACTATCTCTGCAACCAATCCTACAACACCCAGAGAAATCTGGACTCAGATTAGCTCTAACAGCCCCAGGATCATAGAGGAAGCTAGAATCCCATGAGCTTCAATACACCTAGGATTATATGATTAGAGGATCACAGAGGCAGCCTGACTCCCATGAGCTCTGACACACAAGATCATAAGATCACAGAAACAGCTGGACTCTGAGGAGCTCTGACACAACCAAGAAAACAGGAGAGACAGGCTTCAGTCAGAGACAGTGAGTACAGGGAGTACTAGAGATAACCAGATGGTGAAAGGCAAGAACAACAATGTAAGCAATAGAAACCAGGTTACTTGCCATCATCAGAACCCAGTTCACCTAACATAGCAAGTTCTAGATATCATATCACACAGGAAAAGCAGGTTTCAGATTTAAAATCACTTCTTATCATGATGATAAAGGATTTTTAAAAGGACATTTAAAAATTCTCTTAAAGAAATACAGGAGAACACAGGTAAACAGAAAGAAGCCTTTAAAGAAAAAACACAAAAATCTCTTAAAGAACTATAGGAAAACACAATAAAAAAGTTAACAGAATTGAATAAAATCATTCAAGATCTAAAAATGGAAGTAGAAACAATAAAGAAATCAAAAAGGGAGACTGCCCTGGAGATAGAAAATCTAGGAAAGAGATTAGGGGGCATAGATGCAAGCATCACCAACAAAATACAAAAGATAGAAGAGAGAATCTCTGTGGGACCTTTAAAGGATGATTTGAATTTTTGTAGAGCACTAGCTTAGAGATAGCAGGGGACCAAACAGGTGTTCATTGCCTGTGAGGGATGGCACAGATCTCGCCATGTTCCCAGATTCCAGACTCCTGACATGTGGTCTAAGATCTCCATTGACCTGTGCCTTTCAGTCATGTAGGGCAATATAGCCCTTCCCTAGATTTACATACTAATGAGATCCCTGAAGGCCAGAGGTCATAGCCAACTAAGCATTCTTCCCTACACCCTCCCCTCTTCTCCCTACCTATTTGACTCAGGTCTGCCCTGAGTTTCACAGGAGTGCACATCCAGATTCAACTACTACCCTTCATGAACAATAAAGCTTATGAAAACCCATGGATTTCCATGTGCCATTGGGGCCTGCCATTGTAGAGAGCTTCTCTGTGGGACCCACATCTTCAAACAAGCAGCAGCCTTCCAGCCAAGCTATTATAAAAAGTGAACACCTCCCTCGGGGAAGGGCACCAGAGCTGACTCTTCCCGCCTTGTCTCCCTCAGCCCAAGGGCCAATCATGAGACCAGGTGCTCCTTGTCTCCATTCTGCCAGGCCTCCAAACAGCACCTGGGACCACCAGAATTGAGGCCAATCAGTCCCTGGCCACCTCTGGGCCTGGGGATTCCCACTCAAGAGCCCTGCACTGCCCACTGAACCAGAACTCCCCCCACCAGGTGGGTCCCCAGCCACTTCTCACAATGCAGAGCCCACCTGATGCCGTGCAATGAACACACTCAGTCGAACTTCCTGTGCATGCTTCTGCCATGCTGAGCTGCAGTTTCAGCCAACTGAGCCATGGCAGACAAGCAGGAACAACACCCCCCCCCCCCCAATGCAACAGAGTATTCCATACCTGCACACTCTGGCCTGTGAGCCATCTTTTCCCCAAAAATCTCAGGTGCAGAAGATGCCATAGAAGACATTGAAACAACAGGAAAAGAAAATGCAAAATGCAAAATTCAAAAAGCTCCTAGCCCAAAACATTCAGGAAATCCAGAACAAAATGAGAAGACCAAACCTAAGAAGCATAAGTATAGATGAGAGCAAAGTTTCCCAAATTAAAGAGGCATTAAATCTCTTTAACATAATTATAAGAGAAAACTTTCCTAACCTAAAGAAAGAGATGCCCATGAACATACAAGAAGCCTACAGAACTCCAAATAGACTAGATCACAAAGGAAATTTGTCCCGTCACATAATAATAAAAACACTAAATGCACAAAACAAAGAAAGAATATTAAATGCAGTAAAATAAAAAGGTCAAGTAATTTATAAAGACAGACATATTAGAATTACACCAGACCTCTCACCAGAGACTATAAAAGCCAGAAGATCCTGGACAGATGTCATACAGACCCTAAGAGAACACAAATGCCAGCATAGGCTACTATACCCAGAAAAACTATCAATCAATATAGATAGAGAAACCAAGAAATTCCATGACAAAACCAAATTTACAAAATATCTCACCACAAATCCAGTCCTGTAAATGATAATAGATGAAAAACTCAAAAACAAGGTGGGAAACTACACCCTAGAAAAGACAATAATGTAATCTTCCAACAAGTGCAAAAAAAGATAGGCACACGAACATAATATCACCTCTAATAACAAAAATAATAGGAAGCAACAAACACTTTTCCTTAATATCTCTTAAAATGAATGGACTCAATTCCCCAATAAAAAGACATAGAGTAATGGGCTGGATACTTAAAGAGGAACCAGAATTTGGCTGCATACAGGAAATGCACCTCAGTGACAAAGACAAACTTCAGACTAAAAGGCTGAAAAACAATTTTTGAAGCAAATGGGCCCAAGAAACATGCTGAAGTATTCCTTCTAATATCAAATGAAATCAACTTTCAACCAAATAATATCAAAAAAGATAAGGAAGGACACTTCATTCTTATCAAAGGAAAAATCTATCAAGATGAACTCTTAATTCTGAATATATATGCTACAAATGCAAGGGAAGCCACATTCATAAAAGAAATTTTACTAGAGCTCAAGGCACACATTGTGCCTCACAGAATAATAGTGGGAGAATTCAACACCCCACTCTCTTCAGTGGACAAATCATGAAAATATAAACTAAACAGAGACACAGTGAAACTACGAGAAATTATGAAACAAATGGAGTTAACAGATGTCTATAGAACATTTCATCCTAAAACAAAAGATTTTACCTGATTTTCAACACCTCATGGTACCTTCTCCAAAACAGACAATATAAGTCATCACAAAGCAGGCCTCCAAGATACAAGAAGATTGAAATAGTCCCATGCATCTTATCAGATGACCATGGACTAAGGCTAGTCTTCAAAATCAACAAAAACAACAGAAAGACCACATACACAAGGAAACCGAACAACACTCAACTCAATGATAACTTGGTCGAGGAAGAAATAAAGAAAAAAATTAAGGACTTTTTAGAATTTAATAAACATGATGGTACATCATACCACAAATCATGTAACACAATAAAAGCAGTGCTAAGAGAAAAACTCATAGCTCTAAGTACCTACAAAAGAAACTGGAGAGAGCATACACTAGCAACCTGACAGCATACCTGAAAGATCTGGAACAAAAAGAAGCAAATACACCCATGTGTAGTAGATGGCAGGAAATAATCAAACTCAGGACTGAAACCAACCAAGTAAAAACAAAAAGAACTATAGAAAAAAATCAACAAAACCAGAAGCTGGCCTTCTGGTCTGGGCCTGAGCACTGAGAAGATCCGGGGTTGGCAGCTCTGCCCCCAATCTCACACAACCTAGAGGAAGTAGGCTTTTCAGGAGCCCTAACCCAGGCAGTATCTTATGTAAGGAGAAAGCAACACCAGCCCAAAACAGGGAATAACTGGGACCCACTAGGGCCCAGGAAGTCACTCCTGGCCCAGAGCACTAGTTCCTTCCAGTCTGGGCCTGAGCACTGAGCAGATCCTGGGCAGCAGCTCTGCCCCAGAGGAAGCAAGCCTTGTAGGAGCTCTAATCTGGGCAGTATCTTAAGTAAGGAGAAAGCAACACTGACCCCAAACAGGGAGTAACTGGGACTCAATAGGACCCAGGAAGTCACACCTGGCCTGGAGCGCTAGTTCCTACCAGTCTGGGCCTAGGCACTGACCAAATCTTGGACCCCACCTCTAACCCCAGTAGTAACACCCACCCCACACATTTCTGATACAACAAAAATCTTAGGAAAAACAGGATCTAGTCAGAGACAGGGCAGGTAGCACTAAAGAGATCCAGATGGCAAAAGGTGACCGCAAGAACATAAGCATCAGCAACCCAGGGTACTAGGAATCATTAGAACCTAGGTCTCCCACACAAGAAATTTCTGAAATCCCCATATCACTAGGAAAGCAAGATTCAGATTTAAAATCACTTCTAATGATGATGATAGAGGACTTAAGTAGGACATAAGTAACACTCTCAAAGAATTTGAGAAGAACACAGGTAAACAGGTAGCAGCCCTTAAAGAGGAAACACAAAAATCTCATAAAGAATTGCAAGAAAACACAACCAAACAGGTGAAGGAATTGAACAAAACCATCCAGGACATAAAAATGGAAGTAGAAACAATCAAGAAATCACAAAGGGGGACTACCCTGCAGTTAGAAAAACTTAGGAAAAAAATCAGGAATCATAGATGCAAGCATCACCAACAGAATACAAGAGATAGAAGAATCTTAGGTACAGAGGATACCATAGAAAATATTGACACAACTGTCAATGAAAATGGAAAATCAAAAAGTTCTTAACACAAAACATCCAGGACACAACGAGAAGAACAAACCTAAGGTATTATAATAATAGGTATGGATGAGAGTGAAGATTCACAACTTAAATGGCCAATAGATATCTTCAACAAAATTATAGAAGAAAACTTTCCTAATGTGAAGAATGAGATGCTCATGAACATAAAAGAAGCCTATAGAATACCAAATAGACTAGACCAGAAAAGAAATACCTCTCATTACATAATAATCAAAACACCAAGTGCACAAAACAAAGAATATTAAATGCAGTAAGGAAAAAAGGCCAAGTAACATATAAAGGCAGACCTATCAGAATTACACCAGACTTCTCAACAGATACTATAAAAGCTAGAAGATGCTGGACAGATGTCATACAGACCCTAGGAGATCACAAATGCCATCCTAGGCTACTATACCCAGCAAAACTCTCAATTACCATAGATGGAGAAACCAAGATATTCCACAGCAAAACCAAATTTACACAATATCTTTCCACAAACCCAGCATTACAAAGGATAATAGCAGGAAAGCTCCAACACAAGGAGGGAAATTATACCCTAGAAACAGCAAGAAAGTAATCCTCTTCCAACAAATCCAAAAGAAGAGATCCACACAAAGATAATTTCACCTCTAATAACAAAAATAACAGGAGGGAACAATCACTGTTCCTTAATATCTCAACATCAATGGACTCAATTCCCCAATTAAAAGACACAGGCTAATTGACTGGATATGTAAACAGAACCCCACTTTCTGCTGCATACAGGAAACCCATCTGAGTGACAAAGACAGATTTTACCTTAGAGTAAAAGGCTAGAAAACAATTTTTCAAGAAAATGGCCCTAAGAAAGAAGCTGGAGTAGCCATTCTAAATTCTCCAGCCCTAGAACACAAAGGGAGGGCCTCATGACTCCACCTGTATAGGTAGTTGAGTGAGGACTTGCTAGGCATCAGGGGAAGAGGACAGCCTTGGTGCCTAAAAGTTTGGATTCCCTAGTGTTGGGGAATTTTGAGGGCAAGAAGGCAGTAATAGGAGGATGGGGGGAGCACACCCTCCATAGTAAGTGGAGGAGGGGGTATGGGGTAATGAGTTAGGTATCAGTGGAACTGGACAGCCTTGGTGTCTGAAACTTTGGATTCCATAGTGTTGGGAAATTCAAGAGCAGGGAGGTGGAAATGGGAGGACCGTGGGAGCACACTCTCATAGACACTCCTAGAATTATATGGATTAGACATGACAGAGGCAAGCTTCCAGAAGACTAGATTCCAGAATTCAAACAAACAATTATCTTGATACTAAAGTTTGTTTTGAGAATTGTATATTGCAGAATATACAGCCTCAGTACATCTACTCATCAAGCAAGCTGAGCAGACCTGCTCAAACTCTGATGTCCTAGAATTCTAGCTGTGAAGACACAGTGTCAGAGGCTTATCAATTTACTCTTCCCCCTGCCCGTTTTCTAATATTTCAACAACCATAATCAGCTTGAAGAAGTTAATGAAGATTTGGCACCCCAGGCTCAGATTCTACTAAAAAGCCTATACTCAACAAAACTGGAAAATCTGGATGAAACGGACAATTTTCTAGACAGATACCAGGTAACAAAGTTAAATCAATAGCAAATATACCACCTAAGCAGCCTCATAACCCCTAAAGGAACAGCAGCAGTCATTAAAAGTTGCCCATCAAAAAACAGCCAGATGGTTTTAGTACAAAATTCCATCAGACCTTCCAAGACCTAACACAAACTCCTTTCAAACTATTCCACAAAATAGAAAAAGAAGGAACACTACCCAATTTATTATAGCCACAATTACATTAAACCACACATAGACCCAACAAAGAAAGAGAAAATCAAACCAATCCCCCTTATGAATATTGATGCAAAAATACTCAATAAAATTCTTCCAAAAAAATACAAGAACACATCAAAACAATCATCCATCATCATCAAGTAGGTTTTATGTCAGAAATGCAGGGATAGTTCAATACATAGAAATTCATCAACAGAAACCACTGTATAAACAAACTCAATATAAAAATACCAAATCATCATCTCACTAGATGCTGAGAAGCATTTGGCAAAATTCAACATCCCTCCAAGGTAAAAGGCTTGCAAGAAAAAAGACAGGTTCAGAACTAAGTGTTTTAGTTAGGAGAGATGACAGAGGTTCTGGTTAGCCAACAAAATGATGTACTGGGTATTAGGACTATCTTGTACCTCACTGGTACAAATTGGCATAATTATGCTCTAATTGTATTTTGAGAGAAAAGTTTTATTTTAACAGGAAGGGTGATATGTAGGAGGAACTAAGGGGGAAGGAGTACTGAGAGGAAGAGAAGGAGTAAGGAGAGGAGAAGAAGAAGGAGAGGAGAAGCTTGGTGATAAGAGAGAGAAAGAGGGGGGCATGGAGGCAGATGTTCACGTGTCTTCACCAGTCAAAAATAGTTTTTATATTTAGGTTGGGTCTTGGGTTACACTTCTGATTGAGCATTACCAAACTTATAAAGCCTTTGATTAACATTTTAAGAAAATTGTATAAAAGAAAAGGGGGGCATGGGATAGGGGTTTTCTAGGGAGGGGAGATGGGGAAAGGGGATGGCACCTGAAATGCAAATAAAATATCCAATAAAAAAAGAAAAGAAAAACAAACAAAAAACAAACAAACAAAAAAGGCCTGGAAAGATCAGGAAGTCAAGGCCCATATCTAAACATAATAAAAGCAATATACAGTAAACCAGTAGCCAACATCAAACTAAATAAAGAGAAACTTGAAGCAATCCCACTAAGATCAGGGACTAGACAAGGCTGCCTACTCTTGCCCTATTTAATATAGTACTGGAAGTCTTACCCAGAGTAATTGGACAAAAAAAAAAGGTTAAAGCCATACAAATTGTAAAGGAAGAAGTCAAAATATGACTATTTGCAGATGATATGATAGTGTACTTAAGTGACCCTAAAACTTCCACCAGAGAACTCCTAAACCTGATAAACAACTTCAGCAAAGTGGCTGGATTTAAAATCAACTCAAACAAATCAGTAGCCTTCCTCTACACAAACAATAAGCAGGCTGAGAAAGAAATTAGGGAAATGACACCCTTCACAATAGACACAAATAATATAAAATAACTTGGTGTGAATCTAACCAAGCAACTGAAAGATCTCATGAAAACTGAAAGATTCTATGAAAGTCCCAGAAGAAAGAGATTGAAGATCTCACAAGATGAAAATATTTCCCATGCTTATGAATTGATAGGTTTAATATAGTACAAATGGCCATCTTGCTGAAAGCAACCCAAAAATTCAATGCAATCCCCATCAAAATTCCAACTCTATTCTACACAGAGTTACTCTATTCTCAAATTCATTTGTAATAACAAAAAAACTAGGATAGTGAAAACTATGCTCAACAATAAAATATCTTCTAGAGGAATCACCATCCCTGACCTCAAGCTGTACTATGAAGCACTAGTGATAAAATTAAAAAAAAAAAAAAAAAAAAACCTACATGGTATAGTTACACAGATAGGCAAGAAGATCAATGGAATAGAATTGAAGACCTAGAAATGAACCCACACACATATGGTCACTTCATCTTTTACACAGGAGCTAAAACCATCCAGTGGGGGAAAAAAAAGACAGCATTTTCAAAGAGTGGTGCTGGTTCAACTGGAGGTCGTCATGTAGAGGAATACAAAGGAATCCATTCTTATCTCTTTGTACAAAGCTCATGTCCAAGTGGATCAAGGACCTCAACATAAAACAAAATACACTAAAACGAAGAGAAATGAAAGTGGGGAAGAGTCTCCACACATGGACACAGGGGAAAGTTCCTGAACAGCATACCAATGGCTTATTATCTAAGATCAAGAATTGACAAAAGAGACCTCATAGAATTTATAAAGCTTCTGTAAGGAAAACGACACTGATAATAGGACAAAATGGCAACCAACAAATTGGGAAAAGATCTTTACAATCCTACATATGATAGAGGGGTCTTATCAAATATAAACAAAGAACTCAAAAAATTAAACTCCAGATAATCACATAACCCTATTTAAACTGGGGAACAGAAATAAACAACAAATTCTCAGCTGAGGAAACTGGAATAATCAAAAAGCACCTAAAGAAATGTTTAACATCCATAGTCATTAGGGAAATGCAAATCAAAACAACCCTGAGATTCTACTTCACACCACTCAGAATGGATAAAATCAAAAACTCAGGTGATAGCAGATGCTGGCAAGGATGTGGAGAAAGAGGAACACTCCTCCATTGTTGGTGGGATTGCAAGCCTGAACAACCACTTTGGAAATCAGTCTGACGGTTCCTCAGAAAATTGGACATAGTATTACCTTAAGACCCAGTTATGCCACTCCTGGGCATATACCCAAAATATGTTCCAACATATAACAAGGACACGTGTTCCATTATGTTCACAGCTGCCTTATTTATAATAGCCTGAAGCTGGAAAGAACCCAGATGTTCTTCACTCTGGTTTGTTTATTTTGTTTTGGTTTGGTTTGTTTGGTTTGGTTTTTTGGTTTTTTGGTTTTTCGAGACAGGGTTTCTCTGTATAGCCTTGGCTGTCCTGGAACTGACTGTAGACCAGGCTGGCCTCCCACTCAGAAATCCACCTGACTCTACCTCCCAAGTGCTGGGATTAAAGGCTTGCACCAGGAAACCCTAGGTGGCACAGCACATAAGGCGGCCCCCTGCAGAGGGCATGGAGCCCTCTGCACTCTCTCTCTACCTGAGTGTTCCCTTGTCTCCTCCAGCATCTCATGGAAAAAGGCATGCCCCACCACTGCCTGGCAGTCCCAGATGTTCTTCAATAGAAGAATGGATAAAGAAAATGTAGTACATTTACACAATGGAGTATTACTCAGCTATTACAAACAATGAATTCATGAAATTCTTGGGCAAATAGATGGATCTAGAAAATACCATCCTAAGTAAGGTATCCAAATCACAAAAGAACACACATGGTATCCACTATATTAGCCCAAAACCTCACAATACCCAAGATGCAACTCACAGACCACATGAAGGGATACAAGGCCCATGCCTAGACACCAAAATGGGAATACAAAAAAGCAAATATCTATCATCAAATTAAAAAGAGGGAAACTTAAAGAAATCTCAGTAAACTCAGGGACAAGGTAAGGCTTTCCACTCTCTCCTTATTTACTCAATATAATACTTGACATTCTAGTTAGAGCACTAATATATATATAAGGAGACCAAGAAGATAGAATTTTGAAATGAAGAACTTAAAATATTGCTATTTGCAGATGATATGACAGTATATGCAAATGACCACAAACTTCTACCAGAGAACTCCTAAAGCTAAAAAACTTGTTCAATAAAATGGCTACTTAAAAAGTTATCTCAAAAACTCAGTACCCAACTTTTATTCAAATGATAAATAGGCTGAGAAAGAAATGAGGGAAATAACTGCCGTCATCATATCCAGAAGTAAATACAATAAGTTGTTGTAACTCTAATCGACCAAGGCAAATTCCTGTTATAACATGATGTTGAAGTCTCTGCAAAACAAAACTGAAGAAGATACTAAAAGATGGAAAGATCTCTCAAGTTCATGGATTGTATGATTAAATAGTAAAACTTGTCACCAAAACCAATCTAGAGATTCAATGCAATGTCTATCAAATTTCTGATACAATTTCTGAAAGAAAAATTCTAAACTTCCTTTAAAAAGAGAAAAACCCAGGATTGTTAAATGAATCCTAAAAAAATAAAAGAACATTTAAAGGAATCAACATCTCTGACTTCAAGCTGTACAAAAGAACAATAGTAATAAAATCTGCCTGCTATTGGTATTAAAACAAAACAACAGATCAATGGAGTCAAATGGAAGTCCCAGAAATGAATCCAAACAACTATGGACACTTCATTTTAAAAAAGAAACCAAAATCATAAATGAAAATTAAAAATCATCAACACTCTTCCATTGCTGGTAAGATTGTAGACTGGTACAGCTATTCTAGAAATCTATCTGGAGTTCTTCAGCTAACTGCAAATAGAACCTGAATACCCAGCTATACAGTTCTTGGGTATACACTTTAGGGATTCCCCACCATGCTATGGGGACATATACTTCATCATGTTCAAAGTGGCTCTACTTGTGATCGTTAGAAGCTGAAAACAACCTAGATGCCCCTCAACAGAAGAATGGATACAGACAATTTGGTTCATTTGCACAATTGAATACTACTCAGGTATTAAAAATGAAGACATCATGAATTTTGCAAATAGAAAATATCATTCTGGGGGAAGTAACTCAGATCCAAAAAGGACACGCATGGAATATACTCAAAAATAAGTGGATATTAATTTTAAAAAATACAGAAAACCTACTACACAATCCAGAGAACACAGGAAGGAAAACAAGACAAAGGTCCCAAGTAAGGATGCCTCAATACCACTTGGAAGGGAAAGAAAAGCAATCCTGGGAGGCAGAGGAAGGGAGCAACTTGGGTGAGAGAAGGGCAGGAAGTGGAAAGGGGGAACATGATCAAGTACTGGGGTGGAGGAGAACTAAAGACCTAAGGACCAGAAGGAAAAATGGAAACAGGCAACTATAGGAGGTAGGAGGTGAGGAGAGCCACTGGAAAGGACTGGAGATCTGGGGGTGATAGACTCCCAGGACTTAATGGGAGTGACCTTGGGTCAAATGGGGTGGGTAGATTTTAGAGTCCACATCCAGTGGAGGGACAGGACATCAAGTGGAGGGATAGGGTTGCCATCCCACAGTCACAAGGTCTGACCCAGATTTTTTCCTGTCTGAAGGAACTGCAGGACAAAAATGGAGCAGAGCATAAGAGAAAGGAGGTCCACCAATAGTCACTAATTGGGATCCAGCTCAAGGAGAGGCCCAGGTGCCTGACATTCTTACTGATGCTGTGGTGTACTTGCAAAGAGGAGCCCAGCATGGCTGCCCTCTGAAAGGCCCAACAAGCAGATGAAAGAGTCAGATGCAGATACTAACATCCAATCAGTAGATTGAAGCCAGAAACCCCTGTTGTTGAATTGCAGAAAAGCTGGAGGAAGCTGAGTAGGGGGATGGGCCCATGGGAAGACCAGCAGTCTTAACTAAACTAAACCTCCAAGATGTCTTCAACACTCAGCCACTAACTAGGTATCATACACCAGTGTATATGACACTCCCATCAAGTATACACCAGAGAACGTCCTGGTCTGAGCAAAGAGAAAGAAGTAGCTAATCATTTAGAGACTTGAGGCCCAAGAGAGTGGAGAGTTCTGGTGGGATAGGAATGGCAAAGTGGGGACATCCTCTTGGAGAAGGTGGATGGTGAAGAGGTGTGGGATAGAAAGCAGTTGGGGAGCCATACAGGTAGGGGAATAAAGACTGATCTATAAAAAAGGATTAAAGAATAAAAAGAAAAAATACTGAGTTGAATTAGAATATGAAATAGTCTTCTACAACTTTTTAAACTATATATAATATGCCCCATTTGAAATGATCTCTGTTTTGTTCAAATAAGTCCAAAATCATATGATATCCATGGTGTACTATTCCATTTCTGTATTATCCAAAAAGAACTTCTTAGAAATAATTTTGATTGAAGAGTTTTTCTAAGCAGGACTAAATTTTTCCCTGATTTAGAATCATCACAGAAAATGTTTCTTCCCTATAGATTACCTGGTGCTCTTCCTTCTGTCTCATTTCTATCAACAATCCAGGGTTCTTTGTTTGCTTCAAGGCAGGTAATCATCTCTGGTTTTGAAACAGCAACACCTGTACATTCAAAAGCACATACAGATATGCTATTAAATGTAGTTGAATACTAACACAGTATTCTGCCATGTAGGTAAACTCACAAAGTATAAATGATGCATGAATGACTTTTGTTATGATTACATCCTTCAAAATGTTTTAGTCTTTATAACTCAATAAATGGTAAATTTCTGAATTACTTTTTTAAATTACATCCCTAATAAAAAAATGACTGTGTGAGTCAACGTGGATTCACATATAAACACTGCTGAACGCTTATTCCAAAAACATATAAGACAGAAGGATCATTATGTTAAATGTAAAATCAAGGTAAAGGTACATAACATATTAGCTAGAAATAAGAAAGTAACCAATAACTATAAAAATTTTGGACACTGTCTAATGGAAGTCAGACAAAAACACTACTAGGATGTTTACACATCCCAAACGTGTTGTAGAAAATATAGAAGAAAAATATTCTTACCCACAGAAACAAGGTTGTTGTAATTCTCCAACATGACATCTCTGTACAAAGCCTTCTGAGAAGAATCCAGACATTCCCACTCCTCCTTAGAGAACTTGATAGCCACATCCATGAAAGTTAATTGACCCTGAAATTAAAATTAACAGTATCCACTTGTGTTCATTGGCCAAGTTCTATACTTCACCCAAAGGTAAGATTGGTTAATTATACAACTTAGTCTGCTATCAATAACTAGTATGTATTTCTGATAAGTTATCCCCTCAGTGAGGTAATGATGAGACATCTCTGCAAAGATTTAATATGCCATCAATTGTCAATCTATGAGTGGTAACCCCTTTGGGGATCAAATGGTACGATCCCCTAAATGATATGATGGTAGTTGCCTAAGGAACCACAAAGCAGAGATATTTGAATTAGGCCTTGTACAGTAGCAAAATTACAAATATGAGTTGTCAATAAAAATTAAATTATACTTGGGTTCAACACACCATAAGGAACTGAATTATAAGGCTGCAACAGTAGAAAACTGGGAATTACTGCAATAGGTATTCAGATATAAGATTCATGAAACATGGGCCATATCCACAGACAAATAAAGACCCAAGTGCCTCTGTGTAGAAATCAATTATACGTTCATCATAGCCATCATGTATATTCACCTTTGCTATCAGAAACTTTATGACTTTCAGGTTATATTTTCATTTCTAAAAGTTATATTGAAAAAATTATTTTGGATTCAGGAAAAAAACTGTCTTTAGCACACCAGTAAAATAAATATTGAAGACTTAATACTGAAAGTCATATAAACAGTCATATAAAAAAATAGCTCTGTAAATGTGATTGAGCATAGGGAAGGGTTGAAAGTTCTGATAATGAAGTATTTCTATAAGAACATTCAACCTTCCTGATAATCATGCATACATTTACCTGAGAAGAAGCCATCTTTCCTTTCTCCTTCAGAATGAAATGTAACACAAGCTTGACATTTCACATTCCTGAAATCACTGTCTTTAGAGGGAGCAGATCCTTCCTGTCCCCTTTAAAACTGAAGAGTAGAAAGCAGAAATCAAAACTGACCACACACCATGACTTGTCACAGAGAAAGGATGCAGAAACAATGATCTTCTAAAGACAGAAACAGACGAATGGTTTTCATTTTCTGCACTTAGGTGCTCTGTTTTTCCAGAAGCTGTTGTATTCCTATACAGACCTGAGTATGTGACTGCAGTGACCTGCTATCCACTTAATACAGGCAGATCAGTATTGTAAATGCAGGCTCAACACAGCTGTCAGTAGAAATTGATTTTCACCCTTTCTTTTCTTACCTTTACCTGAGGCATCTATTTGCAATAATTAGCAGAATCTCTGAAGTAATCCCAGCTGAATATATTTCTATTACTGGTTAAGCAATATAGTTTCCTGGGGCCAATAAAGCAAAGTAAACATTTCCTCCCTTACCACTGTACCCAGAGAGATAGTAGTTTGGGAGTCTATGTTGAGTTCTAAAGGACCATGATTTGTGATCTTGAAAGAGATTGCAGTACTGTATTATGTCATCAGTTTCCCTTTTTGGATATTTTATTTATTTACATTTCAGATGTCATACCCTTTCCCATTTTCTCTCCCTAGAAACCCCCTATTTCATCCAACCTCTTCCATTTTGCATTTATACCATTTTAATTATATGCAAGTATTCAGCTCAGTTCTACGTTGAGGAACTAGCAATATAATATGTGCAAATAATCAAGGAACAAACAAGACAATAAACACAAAATAGTCAAAGAACAAGCAAGGCAATAAACAAAGTCCTGTGATCACTGTTTCTAAAGGCTTAACAGGATGACCAAAATATCTGAGCCTACTTCCCTGTCCTAGCCCAAAGTCATTTTCATACCTGAAGTCTACTTGAACTTTCAGTAGTTATTTTACTCAGCAGTCTTTATATTCATTTATTTACCAATATTAACATTTTTCCATTGGTAAGAGCTTTTTTAGGATTTAATTCAAACATTATTTTTTATTTTTGCTACAACAAATTACTAACAAAATTAGTTTCTGAAAACAATAAAACTTTATTCTCTCACAGACCTGGAAACCAGAAGTCCAAGGTCAACATGATGAGTCACAATCAGGTGTTGGCAGGACCACAGCCCCAATAAAAGGTTGCCTTCAAGTGGGTGCTATGCCTAGCATTACCAATCTCGCTCTCTCTCTCTCTCTCTCTCTCTCTCTCTCTCTCTCTCTCCCTCTCTCTCCCTCTCTCTCTCTCTCCTCTCTCTCTCAACATATATATATATATATATATATATATATATATATATATATATATATATATATATATATATATCATCCGCCACCATAGCTGAAAAAATGCCCTGTCTCCAGACACAATGTGATTGCATTTAAAGTTGACCTGCAAAATTCAGGATACTTTCCCTGCCCCTAAACCTTTGTTTAGTCACTTATACAAGTATTCCTTTTCTGTGTAAGGTATCATTTACAAGTCAGGGTCCTAATCAGTATTCCTGGCAATTATCCAGCTCACTTTACAACACCTTATGCCCATTTATAGGTATAGAGTTGAATGTCTTTTAATGTATCCTCAAAGTAGAGTAACTGTCTTAAAAATCCACTTTAGAATAATTTCTTCCCTAAATAAAGAAGCCCCATGCAGGGTAATAGTCACTCCCCCTTGTCTTGCAAACCACAGGCCATCAGCAGCCACTAAGGTACTTTCTGTTTGACTTTCTGTTTTGGTTCTTTGGAATATTGTCTATAAATGAGACCACGCAACTGTGATTTTTTGAATTTTTACACTTACAATATTCTATAGGTTCACCCATTTAAGTATGTTGATTCATTTTTTTATTGCCAATTATATTCCTCTGTGTAAATATACACCTTTTATTTCTCTAATGTCCAGTTGGTGAATGTTCAGGTTTTTCTCACTTTTTGATTACTGTGAATAAATTCTTCCCTTAACATTTGTATATACATTTTTCTTTCTTTTCTATTCTTTTCTTTCATTAGATATTTTATTTATTTACATTTCAAACTTAAAGGGCCAGTAAATATCTTCAACAAAATTATAGAGGGTAACATCCCTAAACTAAAGAAGGTGATAGCCAGAAGCATACAGGAAGCCTACAGACCTCCAAATAGATTGGACCAGAAAAGAAATCCCCACCCCCATCATGTAATAATCAAATCAACAAATAAGCAAAACAAAGAAAGAATATCAAAAGCAGTAAGGGAAACAGGTGAAGGAACTTATAAAGGCAGACCTATCAAAATTACATCAGACTTTTCTACAGAGACTTTAAAAGCCAGAAGATCCTGGGGAGATGTCATAAAGACACTAAAAGAACACAAATACCACCCCAGGCTACAATAACCACCAAAACTCTCAATTAACATGTGTGGAAAACTGAAGATATTCCATGACAATACCAAATTTACACAATATCTTTCTACAAATCAAACCCTACAAAAGATAATAGATAAAAAAAAAAAACCTCCAAAACAAGAAAATCTACACCCTAAAAAAAGCAAGGAAGTAACCTTCTTCCAACAAACATGAAAGAATATAACCACACAAACATAATCCCAAATCTAACAACAAAAATAATGGGAAGCAATGGTCATTGGTCCTTAATATCTCTTAACATTAAGGGATTCAATTCCCCAATAAAAACACATAGACTGACAAACTGGATACATAAACAGGTCCTATCATTTGCTGCATACAGGAGATGTACCTCAGTGACAAAGACAGACACTACCTCAGTAAAAGGCTGGAAAAATTGTTTCTAAGCAAATGGTCCAAAGAAACAAGTTGGAGTAGCCATTCTAATATCGAATAAAATCGATATTCAACCAAAAGTTATCAAAATAGATTTTTTAAATGACACTTAATACTCATCAAAGTAAAATACTCATCAACCAAGATGAACTCACAATTCTGAACATCTATGCTCCAAATGCAAGGGCACCCACATTTATAAAGGAAACTGTAGAAATGCTCAAAGCACACATTGCAAGTCACACAATAACAGTGGGAGACTTTAAAACTCCACTCTTATCAATGAACAGATCATGGAAACAGAACCTAAACAGAGACACAGTGAAACTAAGAGAAGTTATGAACCAAATGAATTTAACAGATATCTATAAAACATTTCATCCTAAGGTGAAAAACAGAATATACCTACTTCTTGCCAACACAGGTACCTTATCCAAAATTGACCATACAATCAGTCACAAAACAGGACTCAACAGATACAAGAATATTGAAATTCTCCCTCTCATTCTATCAGATCATCATGGCCAAATGCTGGTATTCAATAACAACAAAAACAACAGCAAGCACACATACATATGGAAGCTGAACAACATGCTACTTAATGAAAAATTAGACAATGAAGAAATAAAGAAATTAAAAACTTTTTACAATTTAATGAAATTGAAGGCAAAATATACCCAAACTATTGAAAGCAGTGTTAGGAGGAAAACTCATAGCTCTGAATGCCTCCAAAAAGAAACTAGAGGGAACATAAACTAGCAGCTTGACAGCACAGCTGAAAGCTCTAGATCAAAAAGAAGCAAATGCACTCCAGAGTAGTAGATAGCAGGAAATGTCCAAACTCAAAATTAAATCAAGCACGTAGAAACAAAAAGAACTATCCAAAGAATCAACAAAACCAGGAGTTTGTTATTTGAGAAAATCAACAAGATAGATAAACCCTTAGTCATATTAACCGGAGGATACATAGACAGTATCCAAATTTTAAAAATCATATATGAAAAGGGAGACATAACAACAGAAACTGAGCAAATTCAAAAATAATCAGATCCTTCTATAAAAGCCTATACTCAACAACTGGAAAATCTGGATGAAATGGATAATTTTCTAGACAGATACCAGGACCAAAGTTAAACCAGCATAAGATAAACCATCTAAACAGTCCCATAACCCCTAAAGAAATGGAAGCAGTTATTAAAAGTCTCTCAACAACAACAAAACTAACATCAGATGGGATTGGTACAGAATTCTTTCAATTCTTCAAAGAAGACCTAATAACAATAATCTTCTAATTATTGAACAAAATAGAAAGAGAAAGAACACTACCCAATTTGTTATATGAAGCCCCAATTATATTTATACCTAAACCACACAAAGACCCACCAAAAAAGAATATCAGACCAATTTCCCTTATTAACATTTCTAATAAGAAAATTTATACTTAAATATAACTTTCCCATAATAATTATTAGCTAAGGTATTTTAGTAATTCAATAATAATTAATCTGACTGATTCTTTGTCACAATATCAATCAAGTTACTATAACTTATTTGAAGAAAAGTTTGTGCTTTTTCTTGTTTTGGGCAAGTCCTTATTTGTGTACTTTTTTATTTATTTACATTCCACTCATTTCCCCCGCACCTGGTGCCCCCTCCTATAATTCTCTATATTCCTTCCCTCTTCCCTACCATAGGTTACCCCCACAGGCCTTCCCCTTCACTGGGGGCTCAATTATCTCCAGGATTAAGCACATCTCCTACAGAAGCCATACCATGAAGACCTCTGCTGTATATGTGTCACGGTCCTCAGAACAGCATGTGTATGCTCTTGGTTGCTCCGGCTCTGGGATCTCCACAAGGACTGGGTTATTAGAGACTGCTGGTCTTCCTATAGGGTTGCTCTCACATTAAGCTCCCTCAATCCTTCCCCAAATTCAACTATAGAGGACTCCAAATTCAGTCCAATGGTTGGGTATAAGTATCTGCTTCTGCCTCAGGCAGCTGCCAGGAGGGCTTCTCAGAGGACATCCATGCGAGTCTCCTGTCTATAAGCTCATCATAGCATCAGTAATAGCATCAGGCCTGGTGCCCACCCCTCATGAGTTGCATCCTAATTTGAGCCAATCATTGGACCACCTTTCTATTAGTGCCTTCCCCAATTTTGTCCTTGCAGTTTATATAAACAGGAACAATTCTGGGTCAGAAATTTTGACTTTGGGTTGGGAATCCTACCTCTTGACTGCAGGCTATGTCTATCTACTGGAGGTATATTCTTTGAGTTTCCTCTCCTCAGTGTTGAACATTTTGCCTAAATTCATTCCAATTGAGTCTTGAGAGTCTCCCTGCTTTCTGGTATTTTCTAGGCGGATCCTCTGAACTCCCACCACCAAAGTCTACATATTTACACACATTCCCCTACCTATCTGGGTTTCTTTCCTGTTGCACCCAGCCTAAACCTGGCCTCTTCATTTTTCAACCTCCCACTTCCCATTCTTACCCAGGTCCCTTCCTCCCTCTGTCCGCATGATTATTTTCCCCCATTTAAGTGGAATTGACATATCTTCATTTGAGCTTTCTGGCTGTTATACTTATTATGGTCTGTGGGTTGTATAATAGGTATTCTGTATATTTGGATAATTACCACTCATCAGTCATTACATATCATGCATGTCATTTTGGGTCTAAGTTACCTTGATCAGAATGATATTTTCTTTTTTTTTCTTTTTTCTCTTTTCTCATTTTTATTGGATATTTTATTTACATTTCAGGTACCACCCCATTTCCCCATTTCCCCTCCCTAGAAAATCCCTATCCCATGTCGCCTTTTCCTTTTTGCTTTTATACATTTTTTAATATTAATCAAAGGCTTTATAAGTTTGTTAATGCTTAATATCAATCAGAAGTGTAACCCAATACCCAACCTAGATATATCAACTATCTTTGACTGGTGGAGACACGTGAACATCTGCCTTCATGTTCTCTCTCTCTCTCTCTCTCTCTCTCTCTCTCTCTCTCTCGCTCTCGCTCTCGCTCTCGCTCTCTCCCCTTCTATTCTCTTCCCTCTTATCACCTAGCTCTTCTCCTTCCCCTCCTCTTTTTACTCCTCCCACCTTATCTCCTCCTACATATCACCCTTCCTGTTAAAATAACACTTTTCTCTCAAAATACAATTAGAGGATAACTATACCAATTTTGGTTAATAACGGACAAGATAGACCTAATACCCAGTCCATCATTTTGTTAACTAACCATAACCTCTATCATCTCTCCTAACTAAAACACTTAGTTCTGAACATGACTTTTTTTCTTGGCTTTAGAATGAATGTCAGCTGAAAACCATCCTCTTAAATCTTGTCTCTCAAAGTAAATAGCCAGAATTGGCTAGGAGACTATAAGTTTTCAACTCTGTCAAAAGTCAAGAACTACTGAATTAACTGAAATTATGGGAAGCACAAAGCATACCTTCTAATACTTAGCCAATTTACAGAGACCACTGAACACCGGACAGTCCCTATACTACAAAAGGTCGGAGAGTCTGATCATCTGACAGGATCATCTGACAGACCTAGTGATGCAGAATTATTAAGGGCTGATTACTCTGTCTTGGCAGATATAATCAATCAACTATTGTGCAAGTGTGTCCTTTTCTGGACAGTAATTTGTCTGTAGATGAAAAGAGGCAACTCTTTTTTAATTGGGTATTTTATTTACATTTCAGATGCCATCCCCTTTCCCCATTTCCCCTCCCTAGAAAGCCCCTATCCCATGGCCCCTTTGCCTTTTTGCTTTTATACAACTTTTTTAAAAAGTTAATCAAAGGGATTATTAGTTTGGTAATGCTCAATCGGAAGTGTAACCCAATACCCAACCAAGATATATCTACTATCTTTGACTGGTGGAGACACGTGAACATCTGCCTCCATTTCCCCCTCTCTTTCTCTCTCTCTCATCACCTAGCTTCTCCTCTCCTTCTTCTCCTCCTCTCCTTACTCCTTCTCTTCCTCTCAGTACTCCTCCCACCTTAGCTCCTCCTACATATCACCCTTCCTGTTAAAATAACACTTTTCTCTCAAAATACAATTAGAGCATAATTATACTAATTTGTACCAGTGAGGTACAAGATAGTCCTAATACCCAGTCTATCATTTTGTTGACAGAATCTCTGTCATCTCTCCTAACTAAAACACTTAGTTCTGAACCTGGCTTTTTCTTGGCTTTAGAATGAATGTCAGCTGAAAACCATCCTCTCACATCTTTTTTCTCAAAGTAAATAGCCAGGATTGGCTATGAGGCTATAAGGTTTCAACCCCATCAGAAATTCAGAATGACTGAGTTAACTGAAATTATGAGAAGCACAAACCATAGCTTCTAAAACTTACCGAATTTATAGAGACAGCTGAACATCTGGACAGTCCCTATACTACAAAATGTTGGAGCATCGGATCTTCAGCCTTCTGGCCCAGGATCATCTGACAGACCTTAGTGATGCAGAATTATTAAGGGCTGATTACTCTGTCTTGGCAGATATAATCAGTCGACTATTCTGCAAGTGTGTCCTTTTCTGGACAGTAATTTGTCTGTAGATGGAAAGAGGCAATTCTTGCTTAGTGGCTGTCTCACCACAACTGGAGTAACTCCAAAGATGCTCAATTTCTTCTTAGCATCCAAGACAGGAAGCGGTCAGGAGCAGACAGATCTCTAATCAAAATGAAGATTACTACAGAAATGTTAGTAAAGTCAATTCTGTGGACTTCTGACATTTTGAAAACCAACTATCCATGTAAAGTAGTCTGGACTGTTGTCTGTCCATTCCTCTCAGCTATTTCTAAATAAAATATAGAAAACACCCTAACAATAAACTCCAAGCTATGAATTTGCTATAGGCCTTTAACTGACAGGCTAAGCATCTCATATCAGTTTTAAAAAAGTTAAAGAAGGACTGTGTCTAAGCCTTGTATTCCTAGATGTGTTATACAGGCACAATGCCTATGAGAGTAACAATATTCATCTCACTTTTATATCAATAAGAAGCTCATACCAGTGAAAACCTTAAATTTGGAATCAAAGTAAAATTTGTACCATTTAATAAATTATAACTTCATCTTGATAACAATTATACATATTTCTACCAATAGGTTATGGCTATGCAATAAATCCTAGCTAATACTCTCTATTCCAACAAAACCACTACTTTTCCCTAGAAAGACAGCCCAATATTAACCACCTTAGTCCCAAAGCCCAGGGAATAGGGGTGCTAACTCTTCATTAACTTCTTCAAGCTGATTACAAGCATTGAGATATTAGAAGAGGGGTTGGGGGAACGGTAAATTGATAAGCCTCTAACGCTGTGTTATTTTTTTTTTAAAGATTTAGTTATTCATTTAATGTATGGAGTACACTGCTGCTGTCTTCAAACACACCAGAAGAGGGCATCGGATCCCATTACAGATGGTTGTGAGCCACGGTGTAGTTGCTGGGAATTGAACTCAGGACCTCTGGAAAAGCAGTCAGTGCTCTTAACCGTTGAGCCATCTCTCCAGCCCAAATGCTGTGTTTTCACTGCATCCAGATGGAATTCCAGGACATCAGAGGTTTGAGCAAGTCTGCTCAGCTTGCTTGATGAGTAGATACACCAAGGCTGTGTATTCTGCAATATACAATTCTCAAAACAAATTTTACTATTAAGATAATTTTTTAGAGGGCTGACATTTTATTAAACATGTTGGTTCTAACATATTTTCTTTTTTCCCCATTTTTAATGGATGTTATATTTGTATTTCAGATTTTATCCCCTTACACCATTCCCCTCACCACCCAGGAACCACATATCCCACCCCCCTCCTCCTGCTTCTATGAGGGTGTACCCCCACCTGCCCCCCACTCCCACCACCATACCCTCAGATTCCCCCCCACTCAGTGTTCAGCCTTCATGGGAGCAAAGATCTCCTCTCCCACCTATGCCCAAAAAGGCCATCCTCCCCTACATATATAGCTAGGTCATGGGTCCCTCCTGATGTGCTCCTAGGCTGGTGGTTTAGACCATGGGGAGCTCTGGTTGGTTGGTATTGTTGCTCTCCTCATGGGGCCACCAATCCTTTCAGCTCCTTCAGTCTTCTCTCTAACTTTTCCATTGGAAATCCTTAATCAGATCAATGGTTAGCTGTGAGTATCTGCCTCTGGGTATGTCAGACTCTGGGGGACTTCTAAGGAGACTGCCATATCAGACTCCTGTCAGCATGCACTTTCTGTCATCTATATCAGCATCTATATTTGGTGACTGTACATGGGGATAATACCCAGGTGGAATGGTCTCCAGACATCCTCTCCTTCAGTTTCTGTTCCACACTTTGTCTCCATATTTGCTCCCTTGGGTATTTTGTTACTCCTTCTAAGTAAGATGTAAGCATCCACACTTGTTCTTCCTTCTTCATGAGCTTCATGTGGTCTGTTAGTTGAATCTTTGTTGTTTCATACTTTTGGGCTAATATCCGCATATCACTGAGTAAATACCATGTGTGTTCTTTTGTGATTGGGTTACCTCACTCAGGATGATATTTTCTAGTTCCATCCATTTACCTAAGAATTTCTCAAATTCATTACTTTTAATAGCTGAGTAATATTCCATTGTGTAAATGTACCACATTTTTGTAACCCTTCCTCTGTTGAAGGGCATCTGGGTTCTTTCCAGCTTATGGCTATTATAAATAAGGCTGCTATGAACATAGTGGAGCATATGTCCTTGTTATATGTTGGAGCATTTTCTGGGTATATGCCCAGGAGTGGTCTAGCTAGGTCCTCAGGTAGTGCTATGTCCAATATTCTGAGGAACCACCAGATTTATTGCAAGAGTGGTTGTACCAGCTTGCAACCCCACCAACAATGAAGGAGTGTCCTCTTTCTCCACATCCTCACCAGCATCTACTGTCACCTGAGTTTTTGATCTTAGGCATTCTGACTGGTGTGAGGTGGTATCTCAGGATTGTTTTGATTTGCATTTCCCTGATGACTGAATATGTTGTACATTTCTTAAGGTGCTTCGCAGCCATTCTACATTCCTCAGTGGAGAATTCTTTGTTTACTCTGTACCCCATTTTTAATGGGGTTATTTTGTTGTCTGGAGTCTAATTTCTTGAGTTATTGTATACATTCAATACTAGTCCTCTGTTGGATGTAGGATTGTTAATGATCTTTGCCCAATCTGTTGGTTGCCGTTTTGTCTTGTTGACAGTGTCCTTTGCCTTACAGAAGCTTTGCAATTTGATGAGGTCCCATTTGTCAATTCTTGATCTTAGAGCATAAGCCATTGGTGTTCTGTTCAGGAACTTTTCCCCTGTGCCTAGGTATTCAAGGGTCTTCCCCCACCTTCTCTTCTATTAGTTTCAGTGTATCTGGTTTTATGTGAAGGTCCTTTATCCACTTGGACTTGAGCTTTGTACAAGGGGATAAGAATGGATTAATTTGCATTCTTCTACATGCTGACCTCCAGTTGAGCCAGCACCATTTGCTGAAAATGCTGTCCTTTTTCCACTGGATGGTTTTAGCTCCTTTGTCAAAGGTCAAGTGACCATAGCTGTGTGAGTTCATTACTTGATCTTCAATTGTATTCCACTGATCTTCCTGCCTGTCTCTGTACCAATACCATGCAGTTTTTATCACTATTGCCTTGTAATACAATTTGAAGTCAGGGACAGGGATTCCCCCAGAAATTCTTTTATTGTTGAGAATAGTTCTCGCTATTCTGGGTTTTTTGTTATTCCAAATAAACTTCCAAATTGCTCTTTCTATCTCTATGAAGAATTGATTTGAAATTTTGATGGGATTGTGTTGAATCTGTAGATTGCTTTTGGCAAGATGGCCATTTTTACTAAGTTAATCCTCACAATCCACAAGCATGGGAGATCTTTCCATCTTCTTAGATCTTCTTTGATTTCTTTCTTCAGAGAATTGAAGTTCTTGTCATACAGATCTTTCACTTGCTTGGTTAGATTCAGTCCAAGATATTTTATATTATTTGTGGCTATTGTGAAGGGTGTCATTTCCCTAATTTCATTCTCAGCCTGTTTATTGTTTTAGTAGAGGAAGGCTACTGATTTGTTTGAGTTGATTTTATATCCAGCCACTTTGCTAAAGGTGTTTTTCAGGTTTAGGAGTTCTCTGGTGGAGGTTTTAGTCACTTAAGTATACTATCATATCATCTGCAAATAGTGAAATTTTGACTTCTTCCTTTCCTATCTGTATCCCTTTGACTTCCTTTTGTTATCTAATTGCTCTAGCTAGGACTTCCAGTACTATATTGAATAGGTAAGGTGAGAGTGGGCAGCCTTGCCTAGTCCCTGATCTTACTGGTATTGCTTCAAGTTTCTCTCCATTTAGTTTGATGTTGGCCACTGGTTTGCTGTATATTGCTTTTACTATGTTTAGGTATGGGCCTTGGATTCCTGATCTTTCCAAGACTTTTAACATGAAGGGGTGTTGAATTTTGTCAAATGCTTTCTCAGCATCTAGTGAGATGACCATGTGGATTTTTCTTTTAAGTTTATTTACGTAGTTGATTACACTGATGGATTTCCGAATATTGACCATCCCTGAATTCCTGGGATAAAGCCTACTTGATCATGATGGATGATTGTTTTGATGTGTTTTGGGATTCAGTTTTTGAGAATTTTATTGAGTATTTTTTGTCAATATTCATAAGAGAGATTGGTCTGTAGTTCTCTTTCTTTGTTGGGTCTTTCTGTGGTTTAGGTAGGAACATAATTCTAGCTTCATAGAATGAATTGGGTAGTATTCTTTCTGTTTCTATTCTATAGAATAGCTTGAAGAGAATTAGTATTAGGTCTTCCTTGAAGGTATGATAGAATTCTGCACTAAAACCATCCGGTCCCAGACTTTTTTTGGTGGGGAGACTTTTAATGACTTCTTCTATTTCTTTAGGGTTTATAGGACTGTTTAGATGGTTTATCTGCTCCTGATTTAATTTTCATATCTGGTACCTATCTAGAAAATTGTCCATTTCATCCAAATTTTCCAATTTTGTTGAGCACAGGCCTTTGTAGTAGGATCTGGTGATTTTTTTTTAATTTCCTGAATTTCTGTTGTTATGTCTCCCTTTTCAGTTCTGATTACATTAATTTGGATACTGTCTTTGTGTCCATTGTTTAGTCTGGCTAAGGGTTTATCTATCTTGTTGATTTTTCTCAAAGAACCATCTCCTGGTTTTGTTGATATTTTGTATAGTTCTTTCTGTTTCTACTTGGTTGATTTCAGCCCTGAGTTTGATTATTTCCTGCCCTCTACTCCTCTTGGGTATATTTGCTTCTTTTTGTTCGAACACTTTCAGGTGTGCTGTCCAGTTGTTAATGTGTGCTCTCTCCAGTTTCTTTTTGTAAGTACTTAGAGCTAGGAGTTTTCCTCATAGTACTGCTTTCATAGTGTCCCACAAATTTTGATATGATGTGTCCTCATTTTCATTAAATTCTAAAAAGTCTTTAATTTCTTTCTTTCTTTCTTCTTTGACCAAGTCATCCTTGAGTAGAGCGTTGTTCACTTTCCACGTGTATGTGGGCTTTCATTGTTCCTGTCAACATTAAAGATGAGCCTTAGTCCATGGTGTTCTGATAGGGTTAGGGATTATTTCAATCTTTTTGTATCTGTTGAGGCCTGTTTTGTGGCCAATTATATGGACTATTTTGGAGAAGGTACCATGAGGTATTGAGAAGAAGGTATATTGTTTTGTTTTAGGATGACATGTTCTATAGATATCAGTTAAGTCTAATTGGTTCATAACTTCTGTTACTTTCATTGTGTCTCAGTTTAGTTTCTGTTTCCATTATTTGTCCATTTCTCAGAGTGGGGTGTTGAAATCCCCCACTATTATTGTGTGAGGTGTGATGTATGCTTTGAGCTTTAGCAAAGTTTCTTTTATGTACGTGTGTGCCCTTGCATTTGGGGCATAGATGTTTAGAATTGAGAGTTCATCTTAATACATTTTTTCTTTGATGAGTATAAAGTGTCCTTCTTTATCTTTTTTTATTACATTTGATTGAAATCAATTTTATTTGATATTAAAATTGCTACTCCAGCTTGTTTCTTGGGAACATTTGCTTGGAAGACTGTTTTCCATCCTTTTACTCGACGGTAGTGTCTGTCTTTGTCACAGAGGTGTGTTTCCTGTATGCACCAAATTCTGGAGCTTGTCTATGTATCCAGTCTGCTAGCCTATGTCTTTTTATTGGAGAATTGAGTCCATTGATATTAAGAGATATTAAGGAAAAATGATTGTTGCTTCCTATCACTTTTGTTATATGGTGAGAAGTATGGTGTAATTCTTATAGGTCTGCCTTTATATGTTACTTTACCTTTTTTCCTGCTTTTAGTATTTTTTCTTTGTTTTGTACATTTGATGTTTTGATTATTATGTGATGAGAGGTATTTCTTTTTTGGTCTAGTCTATTGGGGGTTCTGTAGGCTTCTTGTATATTTAAGGACATCTCTTTCTTTAGGTTGGGGAAGTTTACCTCTATAATTTTGTTGAAGATATTTACTGGCCCTTTAAGTTGGGAGTCTTCACCCTCATCTATACCTATTATCCTTAGGTTTGGCCTTCTCATTGTGTCCTGGATTTCCTGGATGTTTTGGGTTAGGCGCTTTTTGCATTTGGCATTTTTTGACAGTTGTGTCAATGTTTTTCATGGTATCTTCTGCACATGATATTCTCTCTTCTATCTCTTGTATTCTGTTGTTGAGGCTTGCATCTATGACTCCTAGTCTTTCTCTTAGGTTTTGTATCTCCAAGGTAGTCTTCCTTTGAGATTTATTTATTGGTTCTACCTCCATTTTCAGATCCTGGATGGTTTTGTTTAATTCCTTCACCTGTTTGGTTGTGTTTTCTTGCAATTCTTTAAGGGATTTTTGTGTTTCCTCTTTAAGGGTTTCTATCTGTTTATCTGTGTTCTCCTCAAATTCTTTGAGAGTGTTATTTATGTCCTTCTTTAAGTCCTCTAACATCATCATGACAAGTGATTTCAATTCTGTATCCTGCTTTTCCGGTGTGATGTGGTGTTCAGGGCTTGCTATGGTGGGAAACTGGGTTCTGGTGATGCCAAGTAACTTTAGTTTCTGTTGTTTATGTTCTTGCACTTGCCTTTTGCCATTTGCTTAACTCTAGTGCTACCCTCAGTCACTGGTTCTGACTGGAGACTGTCTTTCTGTTGGGGACCGCACTAGCCCCAAGTTGGGGCAGACAAAATAAATGTTGTAGCCCAGGCAAAATGTTGAGCCCCGGGCCGACCCATGTTTGGGCGGCCACTGTATCCCGGCCCAAGCTGCTGCTCTGGTCTGCAGGTTGGGTTTCAGCAAGAGGGAGGGTGAGGGCAGATTCTACCTAATGTCTGATGTGTATGAATCTCTCTCTCTGGTCTGATGTCTGGTTCTGTCTTCTATAGTCTGATTCTAAGCCACACCTCTAAGTTACACCTTTAATCATGCCCTTAGGTCTTGTCTCTAACTCTGATCTCTATACTTCTAAGTCACACACCTTTAATCTCACACACCTTTAATCTCATGCACCTTTAATCTCAAGGTATCTAAACCAAGATTAAAGGAGTGTTCTCAGCTGTTGTAGGCTATTGTAATTCAAGTCTCATGTCAGCGTATATGGCTCAAGATGGCTGCAAAGCTGATAGCCGCTTTCTGCTAAAAGTTGGCCCCCAACATCTTTCCAGTTATCTTGCCTGTGTCAGAACTCCTCAGGGTCCAGATGTCTCTGTGATCCTGTGATCCTGTGATCCTGAGTTCCAGCTGCTCTGAGTGCAGTGTCTCCTCTAGGATGTCTCAGGGTAAGGTGTCTTACTGAGAGCAGACCAGCTAGGTGTTCACTGCTCTGATTGCAGTGGTTCCTCTAGAATGTCTCAGAATATGGTGTCTGCTGTTCTGCATTCCGTGGCTCCTCTAGGATGTTTCTGTGTATGGTGTCCCCTGCTCTGAGGTTGGTGGCCTCCCTAGGATGCCCCAGGATACGATTTCCACAAGGGTGCAGACCTGCTGGGGGTCTGCCTCTCTGAGGACACTGGCCTCTCTGCGATGTCTCAGGATATGGTTTCCACAAGGGTGCAGACCCACTGGGTGTCTGCTCCCACCCAAAAGAGGCAATTCTTGCCTAAGTGGCTGTCTCATCACAACTGAATTAACTCCAAAGATGCTCAATTTCTTCTGAGCATCCAAGACAGGAAGCTGTCAGGAGGAGACAGGTCTCTAATCAAAATGAACTTTAATACAGAAATGTTAGTAATGTCAATTCTGTGGACTCCTGATGTTTTGAAAACCAACTACCCATGTAAGGCAATCTGGCCTGTTGTCTGTTAACTCCTCTCAGCTATTTCTAAACAAAATATAGAAAACTCCCTAACAATAAATTCAAAGCCGAGAATTTGCTATAGGCCCTTAACCCACAAGATAACCATTTCAAATCAGTTTTGAAAAGTTAAAGAAGGACTGGGTCTAAGAGTTGTATTTCTAAATTTATTATACAGTCACAATGCCTATGAGAGTAACAATATTCATATCACTTTTATATCAATAAGAAGTTCGTACCAATAAAAACCTTAAATTTGAAATCAAAGTAAATTTTGTAACATTTAAGAAATTATACCTTCATCTTAAAAACAATTATACATATTTCTACCAATAGGGTATGGCTATGATATAAATACTAGCTAATCCTCCCTGTTCCAATAAAACCACTACTTTTCCCTAGAAAATCAGCTCAATATTAACCACCTCATTCCTTAAGCCCAGGAAATAGGGGCATCGACTCTTCATTAACTTCTTCAGGCTGACTATGGGCATTGAGATATTAGAAAAGGAGGGAGGAAGAGTAATTTGATAAGCCTCTGGTGCTGTGTCTTCACTGTATTCAGCTAGAATTCCAGGACATCAGAGGTTCAAGCAGATCTGCTCACCTTGCTTAATGAGTAGATATACAAAGGCAGTGTATTCGGCAATATAGAATTTTCAAACCAAATTTTAGTATCAAGATAATTTTTGTTTGAATTCTGGAATCTAGTCATCTGGCAGCCTGCCTCTGTCATGTCTAATCCATATAATTCTGGGAGTTGCTATGAGAGTATGCTCCCACCATCCTTCCATTTCTGCCACCATCTCTCAAATTCCCCAGTACTATGGAATCCAAACTTTCAGGCACCAAGGCCCTCCACTTCCATAGATGCCTAACCCCTTACCCAATCCCTAGTCCCCCAATTACTATGAGGGTGTGCTCCCACCATCCTCTCATTCCTGCCTCCCTGCTCTTGAAATTCCCCAAAACTAGGGAATCCAAACTTTCAGGCACCAAGGCTGTCCTCTTTGATTGATGCCTGGCAAGGCCACCCTCAACTACCTATACAGGAGGAGCCATGAGGCCCTCTCTTTCTGTTCTCACGTTGAGATTTTAGAATGGGTACTCCAGCTGGTTTCTTAGGACCATTTACTTGAAAATGTTTTCCAGCCTATTACTCTAAGGTAGAGTCTGTCTTTATCACTGAGGTGGGTTTCCTGTATGCAGCAAAATGCTGAGTCCTGTTTATATACACAGAACATTAGCCTTTCTTTTAATTGGAGCATTGAGTCCATTGATGTTGAGATATTAAGGAACAGTGATTGTTCCCTCCTGTTATTTTTGTTATTAGAGGTAGAATTATCTTTGTGTGGCTATCTTCTTTTGGATTTGTTAAAAGAGGATTATTTTCTTGCTCTTTCTAGGGTATAATTTCCCTCCTTGTGTTGGAACTTTCCTGATATTATCCTTTTTAAAGCTGGGTTTGTGGAAAGATATTGTGTAAATTTGGTTTTGCCGTGGAATATCTTGGTTTCTCCATCGATGGTAATTGAGAGTTTTGCTGGGTATAGTAGCCTAGGATGGCATTTGTGATCTCTTAGGGTCTGTATGTATGTAAAAGCATCTTCTAGCTTTTATAGTATCTGTTGAGAAGTCTGGTATAATTCTGATAGGTCTGCCTTTATATGTTACTTGGCCTTTTTCCCTTACTGCATTTAATATTCTTTCTTTTTTTTCTGCACTTGGTGTTTTGATTATTATGTGATGGGAGGTATTTCTTTTCTGGTCTAGTCTATTTGGTATTCTATAGGCTTCTTGTATGTTTATGGGCATCTTGTTCTTTATATTAGGAAAATTTTCTTTTATAATTTTGTTGAAGATATTTATTGGCCCTTTAAGTTGAGAATCTTCACTCTCATTTATACCTATTATCCTTAGGTTTGATCTTCTCATTGTGTCCTGGATTTCCTGGATATTTTGTGTTAAGAACTTTTTGCATTTTGCATTTTCTTTGACAATTGTGTCAATATTTTCTGTGGTATTTTCTGTAATTGAGATTCTCTCTTCTATCTCTTATAGTCTGTTGGTGATGCTTGCATCTATGACTCCTGATTTCCTTCCTAGGCTTTCTATCTCCAGGGTAATCTCTCTTTGTGGTTTCCTTATTGTTTCTACTTCCATTTTTATGTCCTGGATGGTTTTGTTCAATCCCTTCACCTGTTTGGTTGTATTCTCTTGTAATTCTTTAAGGGATTTTATGTTTTCTCTTTAAGGGCTTCTACCTGTTTACCTTTGATCTTCTCAAATTCTTCGAGAGTGTTATTTATGTCCTTCTTAAAGTTCTCTGTCATCATCATTAGAAGTGGTTTTAAATCTGAATCTTTCTTTCCTAGTGTTATGGGGAATTCAAGACTTTCTTGTGTGGGAGAACTGTGTTCTAATGATGCCAAGTACCCTGGTTTGCCGATGCTTATGTTCTTGTGCTTGCCTTTTGCCATCTGGATCTCCTTAGTGCTACCTGCCCTGTCTTTGACTGGATCTTTCCTATTATCTTGGTTGTATCAGAACTGTGTGGGTGTGTGTTACTACTGGTGTTAGAGATGGGGCACAATATCTGTTCAGTGCTCAGGCCCAGACCTAAGGAACCAGTGCTCTGGGCCAGGAGTGACTTTCTGGGTCCCAGTGGGTCCCAGTTACTCCCTGTTTGGGGCAGGTGTTGCTGTCTGCTTACCTAAGATACTGCCTGGGTTAGAGCTCCTGGAAGGCCCACTTCCTCTGGATTCTGTGAGATTGGGGGCAGAGCTGCCAACCAGGATCTGTTCAGTTCTTTGGCCCAGACCAGAAGGGAGGATGATATTTTCTAATTCCATGTATTTGCCTGCAAAATTTATGATGTCATTTTGGGTAGTAATCTAAATGTTAGGCTGGAACAAAGAAGTAGGCTTCAGACATGAAAGTGACTATGGGCTACAACAGAGAATTAGGCTCAGATATTTTGGTCATCCTGAGAAGGCCTTAGAAACAATGGTCACAGGACTCTGTATATTGCCTTGCTTGTTCTTTGACTATTTGGATTTATTTTCTTGATAATTCCTTGACTATTTTCATCTATTGTATTGCTAGTTCATCAACCCAGAACTAACCATAATACTTCCATGTAATTAAAATGGTATAAAAGTAGGTTTGGGAAAAAAGGAAAAAGAACAAAACAACGGAACAAAAAACAAACAAACAAACAAAACACACACACAAAAATTGTTATTTCCAGAATATTTCCATGAATGGACCTGTTGTTGTGTCAGGGCAATACTTAAAAGACAGAAAACAAGAAAGAAAGAACCTGTTTCAAATCTAGAATCTGGTAGGATCCTAGTGATATTGTTGGGCCTTGGATGAGGTAACTCTATTTAACCTGCCACCTTCAGTCATGTAACACACAGGTAGAGGGTGTGATTAACAAGTCTCCACCTCCAGAGATTTAAATATTAATGAGTTATCTAAAGGCCAGGGGCATAGCTAATTAAGTTATTCCCTCCCCTTTTTCCCTTCCCTATAAAATTAAGCTCCCCTGGCCTTTGGGGGAGGGGGGAAGCGCATACCACCTACATCCATTTACCATGCCATGAGCAATAAAAGCTTTGGAAAACCAGACTCCACGTGTCGCCTGATATGCCTGATATGCCACCACCAGGTTCCCAGCCTTTGGAAACTTGAGCCGCCCATCGCCAGCCTGCGGTGGCTGTACCAATGTGGGACCCTCCGCTGGCAGCATGGGAAGCCCACCCGGGACCCTGATGCCAGACCGCTGTGAGAGACCCGGCCGCCGGACTCCCTCTTGCCCCCGCCCGCGAGATTTATTCCCCACATGATATGATCTACATTGGTGAAACATTGCACCCAGAAAGTTCAGCAAGATTATTACACATAGATTAACAAGGAACTCAGGTTATATCAGCAAGCCAGAAGAGAGCAACAGGTAGTGTGTGTGGGTGTGTGGGGGGGTGCGCGCACACATGTGCGAGAGTGCATTTGGCTCATGTTCATAGATATAGTTTCATTATAGGAGCAATAGTTTGCACAAAACTTCTGTGAGCAAGAATTCTATGATGTACCCTGTCTCGAAAAAAACAAAATAATAATAATAATAATTCTATGATGTACAATATGCAGCACACATTGTGACTGTCAATAATTTAGTTTGGCCCAAGGAGAATTTGTCATATTAAAGCTTCAACCCTCTCCTTCCAAAATGGGTTCATATAGGATTTTCCATAGAACAGAGGCTATGTTCATTGAAATGCAAGTCACTTTAGCCACATAACACAGAGAGAGAGAGAGAGAGAGAGAGAGAGAGAGAATCAGGAAACCTCAGGGTTTCCTTGGTATACCATATATAATCTTCCTAATTACTGTCTGGTATCTGTCTAAAGCAAGCAAATTTATCCTTTTGTGGTGTGTATCTATTTTCATCATCAATCAGAAAATGGAAGATATGAATGATACCATCCCAGTATAAAATGGATACTAATTACACCAAGGCAGTAGTAATAAAAGAGAGTTGGAACATATTTATTAATAACTGTAAGAAAGAAGAGATTAGTTTCAGGTTAAAAATTACTCTATAAAAGCTTAAAGACTAACACCACAGTCATCATCACAAAAAAATATATCTCACAAATCACAGTATCCTACCAAACTAAATTATACAGAACTTTATGCAAGAGGTTTGTATAAAAATGTACAATGATATTATTTTGGCTTAAATGCTTACCATTTAAAATACAAGTTTGAAAATTTATTCTATATCACCATTAATCAATGATGTCAGATTAACACTGGGTGAAAGATATTTTCATATTTTATAGTTATTAAAACAATTTAAAATGAATATTTGTCATTTCTGAGTGAAAATATTTCCAATTAATACCAAGTATAAGACTAACCTGTGGGAATTCTCTGGTAATGAGTAAGGTATCAATACTGATTACATACTTACAACTATATTTCTCTTTTTAAATAACATGTTTATATATAAATATTTAGAAAGCAACTACCTATCAAGTAAGTCTGCTATATTAATGGATTTCATCCAAGGTTTGAGCTTGTGGACTAAATGATATGCCATATAGTTGACATTTGTAAGGTTTGTCTCCAGTATGCATGTTGTGCTGTGTTTGAGGATATGATTTCTGTGAAAAAAAAATTCACAACCTTTAAATAGTAATGCCTGTTCCCAAAATATATTCTGTGGTCATCTTGAAGGAATGGGGACCAAGAAAAGTAATTCACACATTCATTGCACGTATAAGGCTACTTTCCAGAATAGATTCTTTGATGCACTTGGAGAGTTGAGGACCAGTTTAAAAAAATTGCCCAATTTTTTATTCAAGAAGACTGACTACCTCTTGTATGGATTCTGTAGTGAACTTGAACATTTGAGAATGGGATAAATTCCACATTCATTATATTTGTAATATTAGTTTCCAGTATGAATTTGGTGGTGAACTTTAAGATCTGACAACTGTGAAAAAGATTTGCAAAATTCAATATATTTCTAAGATTTATCTCCATTATGGATTCTATGAAGAACTTGAAAATTTGAGGAATCTGTAAATTCTTTCTCACACTTATTGTATTTGTAAGATTTGTTTTCGGTGTGGATTTTGTGGTGAACTTTCATTTGGTAAGACTGGTAAATTGTTTTCCACACTTATTTTATTCATGTGGTTTATCTCTAGTATGTAATCTATTGTGAGTTTTAAGACTTAAGGACTGTGTAAAAGATTCCCCACATTCATCCTATTTTTAAGGTTTGTCTCCAGTATGGATTCTATGGTGAACTTTAAGACTTGAAGACCAGGTAAAAGACTTCCCACATTCATTACATTTGTAAGGTTTGTCTCCAGTGTGGATTCTATGGTGAGCTTTAAGATCTGAAGACTGAATAAAACATTTGCCACATTTACTACATTTGTAAGGTTTGTCTCCTGTATGAATTCTTTGGTGAACATTAACATCTGATGACTGTGTAAAAGATTTCCCACATTCATTACATTTGTAAGGTTTGTTGCCAGTATGGATTCTATGATGAACTTTAAGACCTGAAGACTGTGTAAAGCATTTGCCACATTCACTACATTTGTAAGGGTTGTCTCCAATATGGATTCTGTGGTGAACCTTAAGTTTTGAGGACTGAGAAAAAGATTTCCCACATTCATTACCTTTGTAAGGTTTGTCTCCAGTATGGATTCTCTGGTGAACTTTAAGATCTGAAGACTGAATAAAAGATTTGCCACATTCATAACATTTGTAAGGTTTGTTTCCATTATGAAATCAGTGGTGAAGATGAAGAGTTGAGGACTGTGTAAAAGATTTTCCACATTCATTACATTTGTAAGGTTTGTGTTTGGTATGAATTCTATGGTGAACTTTAAGTCTTGAGAACTGTAGAAACAATTTCCCACATACATTACATTCGTAAGGTGTCTCTTGAGTAGAAATTCTGTAGTGAGCCTTAAGATTTGAGGACTGAGTTCTCTCAGGAGGAGTATCTGAAGTTTCCTGATCTGTTTCAGGAATGAAACAATTTTTTTTTGCAAACAGATAATTTCCATAATCACATTTATCAGACTCTTCACTGACGTCTTTATATTCCCAGAATTTGTTTCTATGTAGAGGTGAAGGTTCAATACATGCAAATTTTTGTGTTATTTCCCTCGAAAAGTAATCCTGTGTAAATGCCTTTGTGAATGGCTTCTTGGTATGATCACAAGATAGACCTGAAAGTAATGAGAGCCTGTCATTATATGACATTTTGTAATTGGTTAAAAATAATACACATGCATAATTGAAGAAATATCAGTAACCTGAGGAGAATCATAGCAAAAGCATACAACACAGAACTGCAGTAATTTTATTCCAAAGAAACAATTTCCAAAAATATGTTAGGAGATATTTCATGAAATACATCATATATATATATATATATATATATATATATATATATATATATATATATATGTATGTATATATATATATATGCATCATCAATAATTATTCAGTATAACAGATAACTTAAAACGAACTTGTTGCAACTAACATGCAGTAATAACAAAAGATATCTACTCAGTATGAAATTCAATTACCAATACAGATGCAAGTAATTATTCCAATGACAGAATAATGAAAAGGAAGAACTAGAATAACTTTATTGAAATTGAATACTACTGTAAAAGTAAATAATAGATTTAGCATCAATAAGAATATGTATTAAAAATAATAAATATATATAAAAATTTTAATGTTCCGGGTAAAAAGCATAACACATGCATAAAGATAAAGGATTTAAAAATGTGCTCAAAACTTGTGGAACAAAATACAACATATAGAAGAAGCAAGTCACGACTGGGGCAAGCGGTGAATAGAGAGTAGATACAATAGAAGAAATTGATAGATTAGTTAAAGATAGGGTTACATCTAAAAAATGTATGACACAAAACATCTGTTGAGAACTGCACTGCCCCACGTTTGGGGGCCAAAATGTTGCGGACCACTCTGTCAATGTTGGAACCAGCACTGCCAAAAGCCTTGGGGGCTAAACTGTTAGAGCCCGCACTGCCACAAGCTGCTCAGGTCCGCAGGTCTGGGTTCAGCAAGAGAGAAAGTGAGGATGGACTCGAAGAATTGAGACCAGACAGAGTGTGATTCAATACCATTTATTCTTCAGTCTCTCTTCTTCTCTCCAAGTCCCAAGTCTTGAGTTCCTAGTCCCTAGTTCCTAATCTCTCTTCCAAGTCTCAAGTGTCTAATCCAAGTGTCTCAAATTCCTAATTCCAAGTTCTTCCTCCAAGTGCCAAGTGCCTAATGTCTAATTTCTAATTTTAAGTTCTTCCTCCAAGTGCCAAGTGCCTAATACTAATACTAATGTCAAGTGTCTAATTCCTAGTTCCAAGTTCTCCTTCTAGGTGTCTAGTCCAAGTGTCTAATAATTTCTTCTGAGTTCTCTAGTCCAAGTGTCTTCTACCTAATGCCTTCTGTCTAATGCTCTGTCTTCTGTCTGCCTCTCGCCTTTTATACATCTCACTTCTAAGTCACCCTCTTAAGTCACACCCTTAAATCACGCCTTTAAATCTAAGTCATGCCCTTAAGTCACACTCCTTTAGGTCTCACACACCCAAGGGAAAATCCTGGGTATCTAAAACAAGATGTTATCAGAGTGTGCTCAGCTGTTGTAGGCTATTGTAAACAAGGCTCTTGTCAGGGTATATGGCTCGAGATGGCTGCAAGGATGATACCCGCCTTCTGTCGGCTCCCCACAAACATCCTGGAAATCAAGGATACTATAAGACCTAAGGTAAGAATAATAGGAATAGAAAAAGGTGAATAGTCTGAGCTCCAGTGCACAGAAAACATTTTCAATAAAATCATAGAGGAAATTTTTCCTACTTAAAGAAAGTGATGCCTCCCCCTGCCAGTCTGCAACTCCAAATGTATTTGGGGCAGATGAGGATGTCAGCCCCCTACCCAATCCCACAGCCTATGTGTCTCAAAGTACATCTGCCATAATCAGGAAGAGAGGTGGACTTCCCTTCCCCAAGACCATAAAGCCAGCAGGCCTCCAAGGAGGTCTGCCCAAACCAGGTACACAAGGACACTGGGACACAGGAACACAACAGCTATAATCCAGCTATAATCCCAGAAAAAGAAAGCCTTCCCTAACCAAAGAATGTACTTCTTCTCTACCAGATGACCTGTTCTAACCAGGAGATACATCTCTACCTGCATCCATGGAGTCTGTTTCAGTCCAAGACACCCAGGACAGTTAACCAGACAGATACCAGATGGCAAAAGTCAAGCACAAGAACATTTTTTAATTTGACATCACCAGAACTCAGTTCTCATACCAAAGCAAGGCCCAGATATCTGAACACAAACAAAGATCAAAATTCTAACCTGAAATCCCATCTTAGGAAGATTATAGCCATATTAAAGAGGATATACATACCTCCTTAAAGAAATACAGGAAACCACATGCAAACAGGTAGAAGCCCTTAAAGAGGAAATAAAAAATCCCTTAAAGAAATACAGGAAAAGTGAGTGCACCCCGGATACCACCAGACACATTCTGGAGGATCCATAGAACCCATAGCCAGAGCTAGCACTCCCCTTCCTCCTCCGCTCACCCCTCTTCCGCTCTGAGGCCTGGGCCAGACCTCTGCCCAGCTAGCCTGTGAGTGCACCCCGGATACTGCCAGACACATTCTGGGGGATCCATAGAACCCATAGCCAGCGCTAGCACTCCCCTTCCTCCTCTGCTCGCCCCTATTCTGCTCTGAGGCCTGTTGGTGAGTGCACCCCGGATACCGCCAGACACATTCTGGGGGACCCACAGATCCCACAACCAGCTCTAGGTAGGAAAACCCACATACTACCCTGAGCTCATAGCTGGGTGCCCTGAGTGCTCAGAATCCAGCAGATACCCCCCCACACCCCTGCCTGCTAGCACCCCCCTTCTGCCCATCTCCCGGGTCTGAGGCCTGAACCAGACCTCTGCCAGGTCTGCAGTTGTGTGGACCCCAGATTCCGCCTGAGACATACTGGAAGGTCCACTCAACCCAGAGCCACAGAGGAACAACTGAACTCAGAGTGTCAGACAACATATCCTGAGAGATCCAAGAGGAGACACTGCACCCAGAACAGCAGACAACTAGCTGGACTGCTACCTTGGAGGCACCATATCCTAAGGCATCCTAGAGATACCACAGTAATCAGTGCAGCTGGAAAAAATCACAGAGACATCTGGACCCCTAGAAGACCAAACACAAGCGAGACAACTGGAAAGGAAGGCTTCAATCAGAGACAGAAGTACAGGCAGCACTAGATTTAACCAGATGGCAAAAGGCAGGCACAAGAACATAAGCAACAGAAACCAAAGTTACATGGCATCATCAGAACCCAGTTCCCCCATCATAGCAAGCCCTGAACACGCCATCACACCAGAAAAGCAGGATTCAGAATTAAAATCACTTCTCATGATGATGATAGAGGACTTTAAGAAAGACATAAATAACACTCTCGAAGAACAGATAGAAACCCTTAGAGAGGAAACACAAAAATCCCTTAAGGAATTGCAAGAAAATGCAACCAAATGGGAGAAGGAATTAAACAAAACTAGGCAGGATCTAAAAATGGAAGCAGAAACAATAAAGAAATCACAAAGGGAGAATACCCTGGAGATAGAAAACTTAAAAAAAAGAACAGGAGTCATAGACACAAGTATCACCAACAGAATACAAGAGATGGAAGAGAGAATCTCATGTGCAGAAGATACCATGGAAAACATTGACACAACTGTCAAAGAAAATGCAAAATACAAAAAGCTACTAACCCAAAATATATAAGAAATCCAAGACAATGAGAAGGCCAAACCTAAGGATAATAGGAATAGATGAAGGGGAAGACACCCAACTTAAAGGACCAGTAAATATCCTCAACAAAATTATAGAGGAAAACTTCCCTAACCTAAAGAAAGAGCTGTCCATAAATATACAAGAAGCCTAAAGAACTCCAAACAGTTTAGACCAAAAAAGAAATACTTCCCGCCACATAATAGTCAAAACATCAAATGTACAAAACAAAGAAAAAATACTAAAAGCAGTAAGGGAAAAAGGCAAAGTAACATATAAAGGCAGACCTATAAGAATTACACCAGACTTCTCACCAGAGACCATAAAAGCCAGAAGATCCTGGACCGATATCATACAGACCCTAAAAGAACATAAATGTCAGCCCAGACTACTATACCCAGGAAAACTGTCAGTCATTATTGATGGAGAACCCAAAATATTCCATGACAAATCCAAATTTACACAAATTTCTCAACACATTTCACAAAATATCTCAACAGGAACCCAGCACTTCAAAGGATAATTGGTGGAAAACTCCAACAGAGGGAGGGAAACTACAACCTAGAAAAAGCAGGAAAGTAATCTTCCAAAAACCGTAAAAGAAGGTAGCTACACAAACATATCTCCACTGCCAACAACAAAAATAACAGGAAACAACACTCATTTTTCCTTAATATCTCTTAATATCAATGGACTCAATTCTCCAGTAAAAAGACATAGTCTATTAGACTGGATACGTAAACAGGACCCAACATTTTGGTGCATTCAGGAAATGCACCTCTGTGGAAAGGACAGACACTACTTCAGAGTAAAAGGTTGGAAAACAATCTTCCAAGCAAATGGTCCCAAGAAACAAGCGGGAATAGCCATTCTAATATCAAATAAAAATCAGTTTTCAACCAGAAGTAATCAAAAAAGATAAAGAAGGACACTTCATATTCATCAAAGGAAAAATGTACCAAGAGGAACTCTCAATTCTCAACATCTATGCCCCAAATGTAAGGGCACCCACATACATAAAAGACACTTTACTAAAACTTAAAGCATACATTGCACCCTACACAATAATAGTGGGAGATTTCAACACCCCACTCTCAGTTATGGACAGAACATGGAAACAGAAACTAAATCGAAACACAATGAAACTAACAAAAGTTATGAACCAATTGGACTTAACTGACATCTATAGAACATTTCATCCTAAAACAAAAGAAAATACCTTCTTCTCAGAAGGTATATTCTCATGGTACCTTTTCCAAAATAGACCACATAATTGGTCACAAAACAGGCCTCAACAGATACAAAAAGATTGAAATAATCCCTAGTACCTTATCAGACCACCATGGATTAAGACTTGTCTTTGACATGGACAAAAACAACAGAAAGCCCACATACACCTGGCAACTGAACAATGCTCTACTCAATGATAACTTGGTCAAGGAAGAAATTAAGAAAGAAATTAAAGACTTTTTAGAGTTAAATGAAAATGAGGACACATCATATCAAAACATGTGGGACTCCATGAAAGCAGTACTAAGAGGAAAAATCATAGCTCTAAGTGCCCACAAAAAGAAAATGGAAAGAACGTACATTAATAAATTGACAGCACACCTGAAAGCATTAGAACAAAAAGAAGCTAGTATACCTAAGAGGAGTAGACGACAGGAAATAATCAAACTCAGGGCTGAAATCAACCAAGTTGAAACAGAAAGAACTATACAAAATATCAACAAAACCAGGAGCTGGTTCTTTGAGAAAATCAACAAGATAGACAAACCCTTAGACAGACTAACCAAAGGGTGCAGAGACAACATTCAAATTAATAAAATCAGAACTGAAAAGGGAGACATAACAACAGAAACAGAGGAAATTAAAAAAATTATCAGATCCTACTACAAAGGCCTATACTCAACAAAATTGGAAAATCTGGAGGAAATGGACAATTTTCTAGATAGATACCGGGTACCAAAGTTAAATGAGGAGCAGATAAACCATCTAAACAGTCCCATAATGCCTAAAGAAATAGACACAGTCATTAAAAATCTTCCCACCAAAAAATGTCCGGGGCCAGATGGTTTCAGTGCAGAATTCTTCCAGACCTTCAAGGAAGACCTAATACCAATCCTCTTCAAGCTATTCCATCGAATAGAAACAGAAGGAACACTACCCAATTCATTCTATGAAGCTACCATTACACTCATACCTAAACCACAGAAAGACCCAACAAAGAAAGAGAACTACAGACCAATCTCTCTTATGAATATTGATGCAAAAATACTCAATAAAATTCTCGCAAACCGAATCCAACAACACAGCAAAACAATTATCCATCAAGATCAAGTAGGCTTTATCCCAGGAATGCAAGGATGGTTCAATATTCGGAAATCCATCAATGTAATCCACTACATAAATAAACTCAAAGAGAAAAACCACATGGTCATCTCACTAGACGCTGAGAAAGCATTTGACAAAATTCAACATCCCTTCATGTTAAAAGTCTTGGAAAGATCAGGAATTCAAGGCCCATACCTAAACATAGTAAAAGCAATATACAGCAAGCCAGTAGCCAACATCAAACTAAATGGAGAGAAACTTGAAGCAATCCCACTAAGATCAGGGACTAGGCAAGGCTGCCCACTCTCACCTTACCTATTCAATATAGTACTGGAAGTCTTAGCTAGAGCAATTAGACAACAAAAGGAAGTTAAAGGGATACAGATAGGAAAGGAAGAAGTCAAAATTTCACTATTTGCAGATGATATGATAGTATACTTAAGTGACCCTAAAACTTCCACCAGAGAACTTCTAAACCTGATAAACAACTTTAGCAATGTGGCTGGATATAAAATCAACTCAAACAAATCAGTAGCCTTCCTCTATTCAAAGGATAAACAGGCAGAGAAAGAAATTAGGGAAATGACACCCTTCACAATAGCCACAAATAAAATAAATTATCTTGGAGTGAATCTAACAAAGCAAGTGAAAGATCTGTATGACAAGAACTTCAAGTCTCTGAAGAAAGAAATTGAAGAAGATCTCAGAAGATGGAAAGATCTCCCATGCTCCTGGATTGGCAGGATTAACTTAGTAAAAATGGCTATCCTGCCAAAAGCAATCTACAGATTCAATGCAATACCCATCAAAATTTCAAATCAATTCTTCATAGAGATAAAAAGAGCAATTTACAAATTCATTTGGAATAACAAAAAACCTAAGATAGCAAGAACTATTCTCAACAATAAAAGAACCTCTGGGGGAATCACCATTCCGGACCTCAAACTGTACTACAGAGCAGTAGTGATAAAAACTGCATGGTATTGGTACAGAGACAGACAGGATGATCAATGGAATAGAATTGAAGACCCAGAAATGAACCCGCACACCTATGGTCACTTGATCTTTGACAAGGGAGCTAAATCCATCCAGTGGAAAAAAAGACAGCATTTTCAACTAATGGTGCTTGTTCAACTGGAGGTCAACATGTAGAAGAATGCAAATTAATCCACTCTTATCCCCCTGCACAAAGCTCAACTCCAAGTGGATAAAGGACCTTCACATAAACCCAGATACACTGAAACTATTAGAAGAGAAGTTGGGGAAGACCCTCGAATACCTAGGCACAGGGGAAAAGTTCCTGAACAGAACACCAATGGCTTATGCTCTAAGATCAAGAATTGACAAATGGGACCTCATCAAATTGCAAAGCTTCTGTAAGGCAAAGGACACTGTCAACAAGACAAAAAGGCAACCAACAGATTGGGCAAAGATCATTAACAATCCTACATCCGATAGGGGGCTAATATCGAATATTTACAAAGAACTCAAGAAATTAGACGCCAAACAACAAAATAACCCCATTAAAAATGGGGTACAGAGCTAAACAAAGAATTTTCAACTGAGGAAAATCGAATGGCCGAGAAGCACCTTAAGAAATGCTCAACATCCTTAGTCATCAGGGAAATGCAAATCAAAACAATCCTGAGATACCACCTCACACCAGTCAGATTGGCTAAGATCAAAAACTCAGGTGATAGTAGATGCTGGCGAGGATGTGAAGAAAGAGGAACACTCCTTCATTGTTGGTGGGGTTGCAAGCTGGTACAACCACTTTGGAAGTCAGTCTAGCGGTTCCTCAGAAAATTGGACATAGCACTACCTGAGGACCCAGCTATACCACTCCTGGGCATATACCCAGAAAATGCCCCAACAAATAACAAAGACATATGCTCCACTATGTTCATAGCAGCCTTATTTATAATAGCCAGAAGCTGGAAAGAACCCAGATGCCCTTCAACAGAGGGATGGATACAAAAAATGTGGTACATATACACAATAGAATATTACTCAGCCATTAAAAATAATGAATTCGAGAAATTCTTAGGTAAATGGATGGAACTAGAAAATATCATCCTGAGTGAGGTAACCCAATCACAAAAGAACACACATGGTATTTACTCACTGATAAGCGGAGATTAGCCCAAAATTTGAAACAACAATGATTCAACTACCAGACGACATAAAGCTCATGAAGAAGAAAGAACAAGTGAGGATGCCTAGGTCTTTCTTAGAAGGAGTAACTAAATACCCAAGGGAGCAAATATGGAGACAAAGTGTGGGACAGAATCTGAAGGGGGGTTGTAGGGAGACCATTCCATCTGAGTATTCATTCCATGGGCACTCACCAAAAATAGACTCTGATAGGGATGTCAGGATGGGAAAGCTGACAGCAGCCTGATAAGGTTGTCTCCTTAGAGGTCCTCCAGAGTCTGACATACCCAGAGACAGATACCCACAGCTATCCATTAATCTGATCAAAGGTTCCCAATGGAGGAGTTAGAGAGTAAATTGAAGGAACCTTAAGGGCTGGTGGCCCCGTGAGGAGAGCAACAATACCAACCAGCCAGAGCTCCCTAGGGTCTAAACCACCAGCCTAGGAGCACATATGGAGAGACACATGACTCCAGCTGTATATGTAGGGGAGAATGGCCTTGTTGGGCATAGATGGGAGACAAGGTCATTGGTACCCTGAAGGCTGAGCACTGGGGGGGGGGGGGAATCTCAGGGTGGGGAGGGGGGCTGGGGGTAGGTGGGTAAACACCTTCATAGAAGCAGGAGGAGGGGGGATGGGATAAGGGGTTCCTGGGTGGTGGGGGAAATATGGTAAGGGGATAAAATTTGAAATGTAAATATTATATCCAATAAAAGAGGGGAAAAAAACAGAAAAGCGGTTAGAACCAATATTCTTAATAAAATGTCAGCCCTCTTTAATAAAAAAAAAAACTATCTTGATACTAAAATTTGTTTTGAGAACTGTATATTGCAGAATGATCAGCCTTGGTGTATCTACTCAACAAGCAAGCTGGGCAGACCTGCTCATACCTCTGAGGTCCGGGAATTCCATCTGGAGGCAGCGAAGACACAGTATCAGAGGATTGTCAATTTGGTCTCCACCCACTCCTCTTCTAATATCTCAACACCCATAATCAGCTTGAAGAAGCTAATGATGAGTCAGCGCCCCTATTCCCTGGGCTTGGGGACTAAGGTGGTAAATGTTGGGCTATCTCTCTAGGGAAAAGTAGTGGTTCTGTCGGGATAGAGAGGATTAGCTAGGGTTTATTGCATAGCCATAACCTATTAGTAGAAATCTGTATAATTAATATCAAGATGAAGATATAAATTCTTAAATGGCACCAATTTACTTTGTTTACAAATTTTAAAATTTTTATTGGGCATGAGCTTCTTAGTGATATAAGAGTGAGATGAATATTGTTACTCTCATAGGCATTGTACCAGTATAACACATTTAGGAATACAAAGCTTAGACCCAGTCCTTCCTTAACTTTTTTAACGGATTTGAGATGGTCAGCCTGTGAGTTAAGGGACTATAGCAAATTCATGACTTGGAGTTTATTATAAGGGTGTTCTCTATGTTTTATTTAGAAATAGCTGAGTGGAGTTAACAGGCAACAGTCCAGATTACCTTACATGGATAGCTGGTTTTCAAAACATCAGAAGTCCTTAGAATTGACATGACAAACATTTCAGTATTAATGTTCATTTTCATTAGAGACCTGTCTGCTCCGGACAGCTTCCTATATTGAATTCTAAGAAGAAATTGAGCATCCTTGGAGTTACTCCAGCTGTGGTGAGACAGCCACTAGGCAAGAATTGCCACTTTCCTTCTACAGACAAATTACTGTCCAGAAAAGGACACACTTGCAGAATGGTCGACTGATTATATCTGCCTAGACAGAGTAATCAGCCCTTAATAATTCTGCAGCACTAAGGTTTGTCAGATGATCCTGGGCCAGAAGGCAGAAGAACAGATGCTCCAACGTTTTGAAGTAGAGCGAGTGTCCAGGTGTTCAGAGGTCTCTATAAATTGGCTAAGTTTTAGAAACTATGATTTGTGCTTCCCACAATTATAGTTAACTCAGCCATTCTGGATTTCTGAAGGAGTTGAAAACGTATAGCTATTGACCTTAAGAGAAAAGATTTGAGTGTATGGTCGTCAGCTGACATTCATCCTAAAGCCAGGTTCAGAACTAAATGTTTTAGTTAGGATAGATGACAGAGGTGCTGGTTAGTCAACAAAATGATGGACTGGATATTAGGACTATCTTGTACCTCACTGGTACAAATTGGCATAATTATGCTCTAATTGTATTTTGAGAGAAAAGTTTCATTTTAACAGGAAGGGTGATGTGTAGGAAGAGCTAAGGTAGGAGGAGTACTGAGAGCAAGAAAAGGAGTAAGAAGAGGAGGAGAAGAAGGATAGGAGAAGCTAGGTGATGAAAGAGAGAAAGAGGAGGGAGACAGGGAGGCAGATATTCATGTATCTCCACCAGTCAAAGATAGTTGTTATACCTAGGTCGGTCAGTGGGTTACACCTCTGATTGAACAATTCCAAACTTATAACGCTTATGATTAACATTATTTTAAAAAAATGTATAAATTCAAAAAGGAAAAGGGGGCATGTGATAGGGGTTTTCTAAGGGGGGTGGGGGGGAATGGGGAAAGGGGATGGCATCTGAAGTGTAAATAAAATATCTAATAAAAAAAATAAATAAATAAAACATAAAAAATAAGGTAATAAATACAATAAAATTGAAATAGAAACAATAAAGAAGTCACAAACAGAGGCAGCCCTGAAGATGAAAAACATAGGAAACTGGTCAAAAACTACTTATATAAGCATAACCAACAGATACAAGGGACGGAAGAGAGAATCTCAAGTGTAGACCATACCAATGAAGATCTGGACACATAGAAGAACAAAAACACAAGAGATAAAATGTTACTAGTCCAAAACATTTGGGAAATTTGGGACACAATGAAAAGACCAAATGTAAGATTTATAGGAATTGAAGAATATAAAGATCCTCAGTTCAAAGGGCCAGAAAATACCTTAAACAAAATCGTAGATGAAACTTTCCTAACCTAAAGAAAGAGATGGCCATAAATGTAAAAGAAGGCTTTGGAACAACAAATTAATTGAACCATTAAAGAAAATCCCCTAACACATAAAAACAAAAACACTAAATTTACAGAACAATGTGAGGAGCCGACAGAAGGTGGCTATCATCCTTGCAGCCATCTTGAGCCATATACCCTGACAAGAGCCTTGATTGCAATAGCCTACAACAGCTGAGCACACTCTGATAACATCTTGTTTTAGATACCCAGGATTTTCCCTTCGGTGTGTGAGACTTAAGGTGTGATTTAGAGATAAGACTTAAGGGCATGACTTAAGTGTGTGACTTAGAAGTGAGACATATAAAAGGCAAGAGGCAGACAGAAGAAATTATTATTAGACACTTGGGACTTGAGATAGGCAACTAGGAATTAGACACTTGTACTTGGAAGAGTACTTGAGACTTTGGATTAGACACTTGGATTAGACACTCAACACTTTGAAAGAGAACTAGGAATTAGACACTTGTATGTGGAACAGTACTTGAGACTTGAGGCAGGTAACTCCGAACTGGGAAAGAGACTAGAAACTTAGAACTAGGAACTAGGGACTTGGAAAGAGAGAAGAGAGACTGAAGAATAAATGGGATTGAATCACAGTATGGTCTCCATTCTTCCTGTCCATCCTCTCTCTCTTGCTGAACCATGACCCACAGACTGGAGCAGCTTGGGGCAGTGCAGGCTCTAACAACTTAGCCCCCAAGGCTTTTGGCAGTGCACATTCCAACATTGACAGAGTGGTCCACAACATTTTGGTCCCCAGTGTGGGGCAGCTCAGGCCACAACAGAACAAAAAATAATATTGAAAAGGTGTAAGAAAAAGGTGAAGTAACATGAAGGCAGACCTTTCAAAAAAAGCACTAAATTTACCAAGAAAAACTCTAGAAGACAAAAGATCCTGAAGAGATGTCTTGCAAATTGTGAAAAGCCAGAGACGACAACTGAAGCCATAAAATATCTTCTGGGGGAATCACCATCTCTGACCTCAAGCTGCACTACAAAGTAGAAGTGATTAAAAAGAAACTACATGGTAGAGGTACAGAGATAGGCAAGAAGATCAATGGAATAGAATTGAAGATCCTGAAATGAACCCACACACGTATGGTCACTTGAACTTTGACAAAGGAGCTAAAACCATCCAGTGGAAAAAAAGACAGCATTTTCAACTAATGGTGCTTGTTCAACTGGAGGTCAGCATGTAGAAAAATGCACATCAATCCACTCTTATCCTCTTGTACAAAGCTCAACTCCAAGTGGATAAAGGACATTCACATAAAGCCAGATACACTGAAACTAATAGAAGAGAAGTTGGGGAAGACCCTCGAATACCTGGGCACAGGGGGAAAGTTCCTGAACAGAACACCAATGGCTTATGCTCTAAGATCAAGAACTGACAAATGGGACCTCATCAAATTGCAAAGTTTCTGTAAGGCAAAAGACACTGTCATTAACACAAAACAGCAAACAACAGATTGGGAAAAGATCATTACCGATCCTAGATCTGATAGAGGGCTAATAACGAATACATACAAAGAACTCAAGAAATTAGACTCCAGACAACCAAATAAGCCTATTAAAAAATGGGGTACAGAGATAAACAAAAAATTCTCAACTGAGGAAACTCGAATGGCCGAGAAGCACCTAAAGAAATGCTCAATACCCTTAGTCACCAAGGAAATCCAAATCAAAACAACCCTGATATTCCACCTCACACCAGTCAGAATGGCTAAAATCAAAAACTCAAGTGATGGTAGATGCTGGCAAGAATGTGGAGAAAGAGGAACACTCCTCCATTGTTGGTGGGATTGCAAGCTGATACAACTACTCTGGAAATCAGTCTGGTGGTTCCTTAGAAAATTGGAAATAGCACTGCCTGAGGACCCAGCTATACCACTCCTGGGCATATACCCAGAAGATGCTCTAACATATAACAAGGACATATGCTCCACTATGTTCATAGCACCCTTATTTATAATAGCCATAAGCTGGAAAGCACCCAGATGTCCTTCAACAGAGAACAGATACAAAAAATGTGGTACATATACACAATGGAGTATGGCTCAGATATTAAAAGTAATGAATTTGCGAAATTCTTACATAATGGATGGAACTAGAAAATATCATCCTCCTTCCGGTCTGGGCCAGAGCATTGAGCAAATCTTGGGTGGCAGCTCTGTCCCCAACCTCCAAGAACCCAGAGGAAGCCGGGATCCCAGACGCTCTAACTCCAGAAGTGTCTTAAGTAAGCAGAGAGCAAGGCCCGCCCTAAATAGGGAGTAACTAGGACCCACAAGGACCCAGGAAGTCACTCCCATCATGGAACACTGGTTCCTTCCGGTCTGGGCCAGAGCACTGAGCAGATCATGGGTGGCAGCTCTGTCCCCAACCTCTAAGAACCCAGAGGAAGCAGGGATTCCAGGTGCTCTAACTTGGACAGTGTCTTAGAAACTAGTTCTCAGATCAGAGGCCTTGATCAGACCTCTGCCAGGTCTGCTGTTGTGTGGACCCCGGATTCCACCTGAGACATACTGGAAAGTCCACTCAACCCAGAGCCACAAAGGAACAAATGAACTCAGAGCTTCAGACAACATATCCTGAGATATTCTAGAGGAGACACTGCACCCAGAACTGCAGACACCTAGCTGGACTGCTACCTTGGAGGCACCATATACTGAGGCATCCTAGAGGTACCACTGTAATCAGTGCAGCTGGAAAAATCACAGAGACATCTGGACCCCTAGAAGATCAGACACAAGCTAGATAACTGGAAAGGCAGGCTTCAGTCAGAGACAGCAAGTACAGGCAGCACTAGATTTAACCAGATGGCAAAAGGCAAGAGCAAGAACATAAGCAACAGAAACCAAAGTTACATGGCATCATCAGAACTCAGCTCCCCCATCAGAGCAAGCCCTGAACACCCCATCACACCAGAAAAGCAGGAATCAGAATTAAAATCACTTCTCATGATGATGATAGAGGGCTTTAAGAAAGACATAAATAACACTCTCAAAGAACTTAAGGAGAGCACTGGTAGACAGATAGAAACCCTTAAAGAGGAAACACAAAAATCCCCTAAGGAATTGCAAGAAAATGCAACCAAATGGGAGAAGGAATTAAACAAAACCATACAGGATCTAAAAATGGAAGTAGAAACAATAAAGAAATCTCAAAGGGACAATACCCTGGAGATAGAAAACCTAAAAAAAAAAAGATCAGGAGTCATAGAAACAAGAATCACCAACAGAATACAAGAGATGGAAGAGAGAATCTCATGTGCAGAAGATACCATGGAAAACATTGACAAAACTGGCAAAGAAAATGCAAAATACAAAAAGCTACTAACCCAAAATATATAAGAAATCCAAGACACAATGAGAAGGCCAAACCTAAGGATAATAGGTATAGATGAGGGGGAAGACTCCCAACTTAAAGGACCAGTAAATATCCTCAACAAAATTATAGAGGAAAACTTCCCTAACCTAAAGAAAGAGATGTCCATAAATATACAAGAAGCCTACAGAACCCCAAATAGTTTAGACCAGAAAAGAAATACTTCCCGCCATATAATAGTCAAAACATCAAATGTACAAAACAAAGAAAAAAATACTAAAAGCAGTAAGGGAAAAAGGCAAAGTAACATATAAAGGCAGACCTATAAGAATTACACCAGACTTCTTACCAGAGACCATAAAAGCCAGAAGATCCTGGACCGATATCATACAGACCCTAAGAGAACACAAATGCCAGCCCAGACTACTATACCCAGCAAAACTGTCAATCATTATTGATGGAGAACCCAAAATATTCCATGACAAATCCAAATTTACACAGTATCTCAACACAAATCCAGCACTTCAAAGAATAATTGGTGGAAAACTCCAACACAAGGAGGGAAACTACAACCTAGAAAAAGCAAGAAAGTAATCTTCCAAAAACCCCAAAAGAAGAGAGTTACACAAACATATCTCCACGGATGTTAGCCCAAAGGCTTGGATTAGCGAAGACTCAACTCGCAGACCACATGAACCTCATGAAGAAGGAAGACCAAAAGGGGATGCCTCAGTTCTACTTAGAATGAGAAACAAAAATGCTCAAGGGAGCAAATAGGGAAACAAAACATGGAACAGAAACTGAAGGAGGGGCCATCAGGAGACCATTCCACCTGGGTATTCATCCCATGTACAACCACCTAAGCTAAACACTGTTGTGGATGGCTGGAAGTGCATAATGTGAGGAACATGATAGAGCTGTCTCCTTGGAGGTCAGCCAAAGACTAAAACACTCAGAGGACAATGTTCACAATTAACCACTGATATGATCAATGGAGAACTTAGAGAGAGGACTGAAGGAGCAGAAAGGGTTAGTGACCCCAGGTGGAAAGCAACAATACCAAACAACCAGAGCCCCTCAGGGTCTAAACCACCAGCCTGGGAACACATAGGGAGGGACCCAAGACTCCAGAGGTATATGTAGGGGAGGATGACCTTGTCGGGCATAGGTGGGAGAGGACATTCTTGGTCCCATAAAAAAAAAATGAACACAGAGTGGGGGTGGGGTAATGTGAGGACAGGGAGGGGATAGTGAGGGGGGTAGGTGCGGTCACTGCCTCATAGAAGCATGAGGAGGGGGATGGGATAGGAGGTTTCTGGGTGGTGGGAGGAAGTAGGCTAAGGGGATAAAATCTGAAACGTAAATACTACAACCAATTTTAACAAGCCAAAAAAAAGTTATTAGAACCAACATCTTTTAAAAAAATGTCAGCCCCCTGGGGGGGGGGGAATTTTTTTTCTTGATACTAAAACTTGTTCTGAGAGTTATATATTGCAGAATACACAGCCTTGGTGTATCTACTCATCAAGCATACTGAGCAGACCTGCCCAAACCTCCGATGTCCTGGAATTCCATCTGGATTCAGTGAAGACACAGCATCAGAGGCTTATCAACTTATTCTTCCCCCCACCCCTCTTCTAAAATCTCAACACCCTTAATCAGCTTGAAGAAGTTAAAGAAGAGTCAGCACCCCTATTCACTGAGCTTGGGGACTAATGTGGTTAATAATGGTCTGTCTTTCTAGGGACAAGTAGTGGTTTTGTTGGAACAGGGAGGATTAGCTAGGACTTATTGCATAGCCATAACCTATTGGTAGAAATCTGTATAATTATTATCAAGATGAAGTTATAATTTCTTAAATGGTACAGAATTTACTTTGATTTCAAATTTAAGGTTTTCATTGGTACAAGCCTCTTATTAATATAAAAATGAGATGAATATTGATACTCCCATGGGCATTGTGCCTGTATAACACATGTAGGAATACAAGGCCTAAACTCAGCCCTTTTTTAACTTTTTTAACTGATTTGGGACAGTTAACTTATGAGTTAAGGGACTATAGCAAACGCATGGTTTTGAGTTTATTGTTAGGGTGTTTTCCATATCTTATTTAGAAATAGCTGAGAGGAGTGAACAGACAACAGTCCAGGTTACCTTACATGGATAGTTGGTTTTCAAAACATCAGAAGTCCATAGAACTGACGCTACAAATATTTCTATATTAATGTTCATTTTGATTAGAGACCTGTCTGCTCCTGACAGCTTCCTGTCGTGGATTCTAAAAAGAAACTGAGCATCCTTGGAGTTACTCCAGTTGTGTGGTGACAGCCACTAGACAAGAATTGCCTCTCTCGATCTACAGACAAATTACTGTCCAGAAAAGGACACACATGCAGAATAGTCGACTGATTATATCTGCCTAGACAGAGTAATCAGCCCTTAATAATCCTGCATCACTAAGGTCTGTCAGATGATTCTGGGCCAGAAGGCTGAAGATTTGATGCTCCAACATTCGGTAGTATAGGGGCTTTTCAGGTGTTCAGTGGTCTCTATAAATTGGCTAAGTTTTAGAAGTTATGTTTACTGCTTCCCATAACTTCAGTTAACTCACTCATTCTGGATTTCTGATGGGGTTGAATACCTATAGTCTCATAGCCAATCCTGGCTATTTACTTTGAGAGAAAAGATCTGAGTAGATGGTTTTCAGCTGACATTCATTCTAAAGCCAAAAAAGCCAGGATCAAAAGTAAGTGTTTTAGTTAGAAGAGATGACAGAGGTTCTGGTTAGTCAACAAAATGGTGGACTGGGTATTAGGACTATCTTGTACCTCACTGGTACAATTAGGAATAAGTATGTTCTAACTGTATTTTGAGAGAAAAGTTTTACTTTAAAAGGAAGAGTGATATGTAGGAGGAGCTAAGTGGGAAGGAGTACTGAGAGGAAGAGATGGAGCAAGGAGAGAAGATGAAGAAGAGGAGAAGCTAGGTGATGAGAGAGAGAAAGAGAGAGGAGGCATGGAGGCAGATGTACACATGTCTCCGCCAGTCAAAGATAGTTTTTATATCTAGGTTGGGTATTGGGTTACGCTTCTGAGTGAGCATTACCAAACTTATAAATCCTTTGATTAACATTTTTAAAAAATTGTATAAAAACAAAACGGAAAGGGGGGCATGGGACAGGGGTTTTCTAGGGAGGAGAAATGGGGAAAGTGGATGGCATCTTAAATGTAAATAAAATATTAAAAAAGAATTCTATATGCAGCACACATTGTGATAATCAATAATTTAGTTTAGCCAAAGGAGAATTTGTCATATTAAAGCTTCAACACTCTCCTTCCAAAATGGGTCCATATAGGATTTTCCCTAGAGCAGAAGCAATGTTCACTGAATTGCCAGTCCCTTAAGCCACATAACTCACACATGCACACATATGCACACACAGAGAGAGAGAGAGAGAGAGAGAGAGAGAGAGAGAGAGAGAGAGAGACTCAAAAAACCTCAGGGATTCCTTGGTGTACCATATATAATCCTCCTAATTTCCTAATTACTGTCTGGTACTTGTCTGAAGCAATCAAATTTATCGTTTTGTGAAGTGTTTCTATTGACCTCATCAATCAGAAAATAAAAGATACCAGGTACGCTCTGGGGACTCCCTACTGCCAGTTGTGGTTCTAAAGTCTAGGGCGATGTGTGGGTTCTTCTACCTGCATTATGTCTGTATAACACATTTAGGAATACAAGGCTTAGACCCAGTCCTTCTTTAACTTTTTAAACTGATTTGGGATGGTTAGCCTATGAGTTAGGAGACTATAGCAAATTCATAGCTTGGAGTTTATTGTTAGGGTGTTTTCCATATTTTATTTAGAAATAGCTGAAAGGAGTTAACAGACAACAATCCAGGTTACCTTACATGGATAGTTGGTTTTCAAAACATCAGAAGTCCATAGAATTGACGTTACAAATATTTCTATATTAATGTTCATTTTGATTAGAGACATGTCTGCTCCTGACAGCTTCCTGTCTTGGATTCTAAGAAGAAATTGAGCATCCTTGGAGTTAAGCCAGTTGTGCGGTGACAGCCACTAGGCAAGAATTGCTTCTTTCCATCTACAGACAAATTACTGTCCAGAAAAGGACACACTTGCAGAATAGTCAACTGATTATATCTGCCTAGACAGAGTAATCAGCCCTTAATAAATCTGCATCACTAACGTCTGTCAGATGATTCTGGGTCAGAAGGCTGAAGATTTGATGCTCCAACATTTGGTAGTATAGGGGCTTTCCGGTGTTCAGCAGTCTCTATAAATTGGCTAAGTTTTAGAAGCTATTCTTAGTGCTTCCCATAATTTCAGTTGACTCAGTAATTCTGGATTTCTAAAGGGGTTGAAGACCTATAGTCTTATAGCCAATCCTGGCTATTTACTTTGAGAGAAAAGATGTGAGTGGATGGTTTTCAGCTGACATTCATTATAAAGCCAAGAAAAAAGCCAGGTTCAAAAGTAAGTGTTTTAGTTAGGAGAGATAACAGAGGTTCTGGTTAGTCAACAAAATGATGGACTGGGTATTAGGACTATCTTGTACCTCACTGGTACAATTAGGATTAATTATGCTCTAATTGTATTTTGAGAGAAAAGTTTTATTATAACAGGAAGGGTGATATGTAGGAGAAGCTAAGGGAGAACGAGTACTGAGTGGAAGAGATGGAGTAAGGAGAGGAGGAGATGAAGGAAAGGAGAAGCTAGGTGATGAGAGAGAGAAAGAGAGGGGGCATGGAGGCAGATGTTCACATGTCTCCACCAGTCACAGATAGTTTATATATCTAGGTTGGGTATTGGGTTACACTTCTGATTGAGCATTACCAAACTTATAAAACCTTCATTAACATTTAATAAAAAAATAAAATAAAAGTTATGGATGATACCATCCAAGCATAAAATAGATACTAATCCAATAAGGCAGTATTAATAAAAGACAGTAAAAACATATTTATTAATAACTGTAAGAAAGAAGAGACTAGTTTTAGGTTAAAAATTGCTTAAAGACTAACACCACAATAATCATCACAAAGTATATATCTCACAAATCACAGTATCCTACCAAACTAAATTATACAGAACTTTATGCAAGAGGTTTGTATGAAAATGTACAATGATATTTTTTGGCTTAAATGCTTACAATTTAAAATACAAGTTTGAAAATTTATTCTATATCACCATTAATCAATGATGTCAGATTAACACTGGGTGAAAGATATTTTCATATTTTATAGTTATTAAAACAATTTAAAATGAATATTTGTCATTTCTGAGTGAAAATATTTCCAATTAATACCAAGTATAAGACTAACCTGTGGGAATTGTCTGATAATGAGTAAGGTATCAATACTGATTACATACTTACAACAATATTTCTCTTTTTAAATAACATGTTTCTATATAAATATTCAGAAAGCAACTACCTATCAAGTTAGTCTGCTATATTGATGGATTTCATCCAAAGTTTGAGCTTGTGAACTAAATGATTTGCCATATAGTTGACATTTTTAAGGTTTGTCTCCAGTATGCATGTTGTGCTATGTTTGAGGACATGATTTCTGTGAAAAAAAATTCACAACCTTTAAATAGTAATGCTTGTCCCCAAAATATATTCTGTGGTGATCTTGAAGGAATGGGGACAAGAAAAGTATTTCACACATTCATTGCACTTGGAATAGGAAAGGCTGCTTTCCATAATACATTCTTTGATGCACATGGAGAGTTGAGGACCAGGTTAAAAAAAACTGACTACTTTCTTATTCAAGAAGACTACCTCTTGTATGGATTCTGTAGTGAACTTGAACATTTGAGGATGGGATAAATGATATTCCATGTTCATTATATTTGTAACATTTATGTCCAGGAAGGATTTGGTGTTGAACTTTAAGATCTGAGAACTGTGTAAAAGGTTTGCCACATTCAATGTATTTCTAAGGTTTATCTCCATTATGGATACTATGTTGAACTTGAAAATTTGAGGAATCTGCAAATGATTTCACACACTTATATATTTGTAAGGTTTGTTTTCAGTGTGAATATTTTGGTGAACTTTAAGTTGGAAAACTGATAAGTTATTTTCTACACTTATTTTATTTATATGGTTTATCTCTAGTATGTAATCTATTGTGAGTTTTAAGACTTGAAGACTGTGTAAAAGTGTCCACACACTCATCCACTTTTTAAGGATTGTTTCCAGTATGGATTCTATGGTGAACTTTAAGATCTGAAGACTGTGTAAAACATTTTCCACATTCATTACATTTGTAAGGTTTGTCTCCAGTATGGATTCTGTGGTGAACTTTAAGTTTTGAGGACTCCTTAAAAGATTTCCCACATTCATTACATTTGTAAGGTTTGTCTCCAGTATGGATTCTGTGGTGAACTTTAAGTTTTGAGGACTCCTTAAAAGATTTCCCACATTCATAACATTTGTAAGGTTTGTCTCCAGTATGGGTTCTGTGGTGAACTTTAAGTTTTGAGGACTCCTTAAAAGATTTCCCACATTCATAACATTTGTAAGGTCTGTCTCCTGTATGGATTCTATGATGAGCCTTAAGATTTGAAGAGTGAGTAAAACATTTTCCACATTCATAACATTTGTAAGGTTTGTCTCCAGTATGGATTCTGTGGTGAACTTTAAGTTTTGAGGACTCCTTAAAAGATTTCCCACATTCATAACATTTGTAAGGTCTGTCTCCTGTATGGATTCTATGATGAGCCTTAAGATTTGAAGAGTGAGTAAAACATTTGCCACATTCATTGCATTTGTAAGGTTTGTTTCCAGTATGGAATCTATGATGAACTTTAAGACATGAAGAGTGAGTAAAACATTTGCCACATTCATTACATTTGTAAGGTGTGTCTCCAGTATGGATTCTATAGTGAGCTTTAAGATTTGAAGACTGTGTAAAACATTTGCCACATTTACTACATTCATAAGGTTTGTCTCCAATATGGATTCTGTGGTGAACTTTAAGGTTTGAGGACTTGTTAAAAGATTTCCCACATTCATAACATTTGTAAGGTTTGTCTCCTGTATGAATTCTGTGGTGAACATGAAAAGTTGATGATTGTGTAAAAGATTTTCCACATTCATTACATTTGTAAGGTTTGTTTCCAGTATGGATTCTATGATGAATTTTAAGACTTGAAGAGTGTATAAAGCATTTGCCACATTCACTACATTTGTAAGGTTTGTCTCCAATATGGATTCTGTGGTGAACTTTAAGTTTTGAGGACTGGTTAAAAGATTTCCCACATTCATTACATTTGTAAGGATTGTCTCCGGTATGGATTCTGTGGTGTACTTTAAGTTTTGAGGACTGGTTAAAAGATTTCCCACATTCATTACATTTGTAAGGTTTGTCCTTGGTATGAATTCTATGGTGAACTTTAAGTCTTGAAAACTGTAGAAACAATTTCCCACATACATTACATTTGTAAGGTGTCTCTTGAGTAGAAATTCTGTAGTGAGCCTTAAGATTTGAGGACTCAGTTCTCTCAGGAGAAGTATCTGGAACTTCCTGATCTGTTTCAAGAATGAAACAATTTTTTCTTGCAAACAGATGATTTCCATAATCACATATATCACACTCTTCACTGGCATCTCTATATTCCCAGAATTTGTTTCTATGTAGAGGTGAAAGTTCAATACATGCAAATTTTTGTGTTATTTCCTTCGAAAAATAATCCTGTGTAAATGCCTTTGTGAAGAGGTTCTTGGTATGATCACAAGATAGACCTGAAATTAATGAGATCATGTCATTATTTGACATTTTACAATTTGCTGAAAATGATACACATGCATAATTGAAGAAATAGCAGTAACCTGAGGAGAATCATAGCAAAAGCATACAACACAGAACTGCATTAATTTTATTCCAAAGAAACAAATGCCAAAAATATAATATAATGTGTTAGGAGATATTTCATGAAATATATATATATAACCATCATCAATAATTATTCCATATAACAGATAACTTGAAACAAACTTGTTGCAACTATCATGCAGTAATAACAAAAGATATCTACTCAGTATGAAATTCAATTACCAATATAGATGCAAGTAATTATTCCAAAGACAGAATAATTAAAAAAGGAACTAGAATAACTTTATTGGAATTGAATACTACTGTAAAAGTAAATAATAGATTTAGTATCAATAAGACTATATATTAAAAATAAGGTAATAGAGCACTGAGCAGACCTTGGGTGGCAGCTCTGCCCCCAACCTCCAAGAACCCAGAGGAAGCAGGGATTCCAGGCGCTCGAACTCAGGCAGTATCTTAGGTAAGCAGACAGCAGGGCCTGCCCTAAACAGGGAGTAACTGGGAACCAAAAGGACCCAGGAAGTCACTCCCAGCCTGGATCACTGGTTCCTTCCGGTCTGGGCCAGAGCACTGAGCAGACCTTGGGTGGCAGCTCTGCCCCCAACCTCGAAGAACCCAGAGGAAGCAGGGATCCCAGGTGCTCGAACTCAGGCAGTATCTTAGGTAAGCAGACAGCAGGGCCCGCCCTAAACAGGGAGTAACTGGGAACCAAAAGGACCCAGGAAGTCACTCCAGGCCTGGAACACTGGTTCCTTCCAGTCTGGGCCAGAGCACTGAGCAGACCTTGGGTGGCAGCTCTGCCCCCAACATCCAAGAACCCAGAGGAAGCAGGGATCCCAGGCGCTCGAACTCAGGCAGTATCTTAGGTCAGCAGACAGCAGGGCCTGCCCTAAACAGGGAGTAACTGGGAACCCAAAGGACCCAGGAAGTCACTCCCGGCCAGGATCACTGGTTCCTTCCGGTCTGGACCAGAGCACTGAGCAGACCTTGGGTGGCAGCTCTGCCTCCAACCTCCAAGAACCCAGAGGAAGCAGGGATCCCAGGCGCTCGAACTCAGGCAGTATCTTAGGTAAGCAGACAGCAGGGCCTGCCCTAAACAGGGAGTAACTGGGAACCAAAAGGACCCAGGAAGTCACTCCTGGCCTGGAACACTGGTACCTTCTGGTCTGGGCCAGAGCACTGAGCAGACCTTGGGTGGCAGCTCTGCCCCCAACCTCGAAGAACCCAGAGGAAGCAGGGATCCCAGGTGCTCGAACTCAGGCAGTATCTTAGGTAAGCAGACAGCAGGGCCCGCCCTAAACAGGGAGTAACTGGGAACCAAAAGGACACAGGAAGTCACTCCCAGCCTGGAACACTGGTTCCTTCCGGTCTGGGCCAGAGCACTGAGCAGATCTTGGGTGGCAGCTTTGTCCCCAACCTCCAAGAATCCAGACGAAGCAGGGATCCCAGGTGCTCGAACTCAGGTAGTATCTTAGGTAAGCAGACAGCAGGGCCTGCCCTAAACAGGGAGTAACTGGGAACCAAAAGGACCCAGGAGGTCACTCCCGGCCCAGAACACTGGTTCCTTCCAGTCTGGGCCAGAGCACTGAGCAGACCTTTGGTGGCAGCTCTGTCCCCAACCTCCAAGAACCCAGAGGAAGCAGGGATCCCAGGCACTCTAATTTGGACAGTGTCTTAGAAACTAGTTCTCAGATCTGAGGCCTAGATCAGACCTCTGCCAGGTCTGCTGTTGTGTGGACCCCGGAATCCACCTGTGACATACTGGAAGTTCCACTCAATCCAGATCCACAGAGGAACAAATGAACTCAGAGCTTCAGACAACGTTTCCTGAGATATTCTAGAGGAGACACTGCACCCAGAACTGCAGACACCTAGCTGGACTACTACCTTGGAGGCACCATATCCTGAGGCATCCTAGAGGTACCACTATACTCAGTGCAGCTGGAAAAGATCACAGAGACATCTGGACCCCTAGGAGATCAGACACATGCTAGATAACTAGAAAGACAGGCTTCAGTCAGAGACAGCAAGTACAGGCAGCACTAGATTTAACCAGATGGCAAAAGGCAAGAGCAAGAATGTAAGCAACAGAAACCAAAGTTACATGGCATCATCAGAACCCAGCTCCCCCAACAGAGCAAGCCCTGAACACCCCATCACACCAGAAAAGCAGGAATCAGAATTAAAATCACTTCTCATGATGATGATAGAGGGCTTTAAGAAAGACATAAATAACACTCTCAAAGAACTTAAGGAGAGCACTGGTAGACAGATAGAAACCCTTAAAGAGGAAACACAAAAATCCCCTAAGGAATTGCAAGAAAATGCAACCAAACGGGAGAAGAAATTAAACAAAACCATGCAGGATCTAAAAATGGAAGTAGAAACAATAAAGAAATCACAAAGGGACAATACCATGGAGATAGAAAACTTTAAAAAATCGATCAGGAGTCATAGACACAAGTATTACCAACAGAATACAAGAGATGGAAGAGAAAATCTCATGTGCAGAAGATACCATGGAAAACATTGACAAAACTGGCAAAGAAAATGCAAAATACAAAAAGCTACTAACCCAAAATATACAAGAAATCCAAGACACAATGAGAAGGCCAAACTTAAGGATAATAGGAATAGATGAGGGGGAAGACTCCCAACTTAAAGGACCAGTAAATATCCTCAACAAAAGTATAGAGGAAAACTTCCCTAACCTAAAGAAAGAGCTGTCCATAAATATACAAGAAGCCTACAGAACTCCAAATAGTTTAGACCAGAAAAGAAATACTTCCGGCCACATAATAGTCAAAACATCAAATGTACAAAACAAAGAAAAAATACTAAAAGCAGTAAGGGAAAAAGGCAAAATAACATATAAAGTCAGACCTATCAGAATTACACCAGACTTCTCACCAGGGACCATAAAAGCCAGAAGATCCTGGACCGATATCATACAGACCCTAAAAGAACAAAAATGCCAGCCCAGACTACTATATCCAGCAAAACTGTCAATCATTATTGATGGAGAAACCAAAATATTCTATGACAAATCCAAATTTACACAGTGTCTCAACACAAATCCAGCACTTCAAAGGATAATTGGTGGAAAACTCCATCACAAGGAGGGAAACTACAACCTAGAAAAAGCAGGAAAGTAATCCTCCAAAAACCGTAAAAGAAGGTAGCTGCACAAACATATCTCCACTGCCAACAACAAAAATAACAGGAAACAACACTCATTTTTCCTTAATATCTCTTAATATCAATGGACTCAATTCTCCAGTAAAAAGACAGACTATTAGACTGGATACGTAAACAGGACCCAACATTTTGCTGCATTCAGGAAACGCACCTCTGTAGAAAAGACAGACACTACCTCAGAGTAAAAGGTTGGAAAACAATCTTCCAAGCAAATGGTCCCAAGAAACAAGCAGGAGTAGCAATTCTAATATCAAATAAAATCAGTTTTCATACAGAAGTAATCAAAAAAGATAAAGAAGGACACTTCTTATTCATCAAAGGAAAAATGTACCAAGAGGAACTCGCAATTCTCTTTTGGGCCTTGGATGAGGTAACTTCATTTAACCTGCCACCTTTAGTCATGTAGGACACAGGTAGAGGGCTTGATTAACAAGTCTCCACCTCCAGAGATTTAAATATTAATGAATTATCAAAAGGCCAGGGGCGTAGCTAATTAAGTTATTCCCTCCCCTTTCTCCCTTCCCTATAAGATTGATCTCCCCTGGCTTTTGGCAGGGGAAGCGCGTACCACCTACATCCATTTACCATGTCATGAACAATAAAAGCTTTGGAAAACCGGACTCCACATATCGAATGGTCTCTCCGCCAGATTCCCAGCTTTTGGAACCCTGGAACCTTGCCGATGCAGCCGCCGGCCTGCCCACCGACAGCTGCTTGAATGTGGGACCCTCCGCTGGCATCGTGGGAAGCTCGCCCGGGACCCTGATGCCATACCACCACCGAGACCCCGCCACCGGACTCCCTCTCCCGCCTGCGAGATTTCTTCCCCACAATTCTCAACATCTATGCCCCAAATGCAAAGGCACCCACATACATAAAAGAAACTTTACTAAAGCTTAAAGCACACATTGCACCCTACACAATAATAGTCGGAGATTTCAACACCCCACTCTCAGCTATGGACAGATCATGGAAACAGAAACTAAACTGAGACACAATGAAACTAACAGAAGTTATGAACCAATTGGACTTAACTGACATCTATAGAACATTTCATCCTAAAACAAAAGAATATACCTTCTTCTCAGCACCTCATGGTACCTTCTCCAAAATAGACCATATAATTGGTCACAAAACAGGCCTCAACAGATACAAAAAGATTGAAATAATCCCTAGTACCTTATCAGACCACCATGGACTAAGACTTGTCTTTGACATGGACAAAAACAACAGAAAGCTCACATACACTTGGAAACTGAACAATGCTCTACTCAATGATAACTTGGTCAAGGAAGAAATAAAGAAATAAATTAAAGACTTTTTAGATTTAAATGAAAATGAGGACATATCATATCAAAATTTGTGGGACTCCATGAAAGCAGTACTAAGAGGAAAAATCATAGCTCTAAGTGCCCACAAAAAGAAAATGGAAAGAACATACATTAATAAATTGACAGCATACCTGAAAGCATTAGAACAAAAAGAAGCTAATATACCCAAGAGGAGTAGACGACAGGAAATAATCAAACTCAGGGCTGAAATCAACCAAGTTGAAACAAAAAGAACTATACAAAATATCAACAAAACCAGGAGATGGTTCTTTGGGAAAATCAACAAGATAGACAAACCCTTAGCCAGACTAACCAAAGGGCGCAGAGACAGCATTCAAATTAATAAAATCAGAAATGAAAAGGGAGACATAACAACAGAAACATAGGAAATTAAAAAAATCATCAGATCCTACTACAAAGGCCTATACTCAACAAAATTGGAAAATCTGGATGAAATGGACAATTTTCTAGACAGATACCAGGTACCAAAGTTAAATGAGGTCATAGGCATTGTACCAGTATAACACATTTAGGAACACAAAGCTTAGACCCAGTCCTTCTTTAACTTTTTTTAACTGATTTGAGAAGGTCAGCCTGTAAGTTAAGGGACTATAGCAAATTCATGGCTTGGAGTTTATTATAAGGGTGTACTCTATGTTTTATTTAGAAATAGCTGTGTGGAGTTAACAGGCAACAGTCCAGATTACCTTACATGGATAGTTGGTTTTCAAAACATCAGAAATCCTTAGAATTAACATGACAACCATTTCTGTATTAATGTTCGTTTTCATTAGAGGCCTGTCTGCTCCAGACAGATAAACCATCTAAACAGTCGCATAACGCCTAAAGAAATAGACACAGTCATTAAAAATCTTCCCACCAAAAAATGTCTGGAGCCAGATGGTTTTAGTGCAGAATTCTTCCAGACCTTCAAGGAAGACCTAATACCAATCTTCTTCAAGCTATTCCATTGAATAGAAACAGAAGAAACACTACCCAATTTGTTCTATGAAGCTACCATTACGCTCATATCTAAACCACAGAAAGACCCAACAAAGAAAGAGAACTACAGACCAATCTCTCTTATGAATATTGATGCAAAAATACTCAATAAAATTCTCGCAAACCAAATCCAACAACACCTCAAAACAATTATGCATCAAGATCAAGTAGGCTTTATCCCAGGAATGCAGGGATGGTTCAATATTTGGAAATGCATCAATGTAATCCACTACATAAATAAACTCCAAGAAAAAAACCACATGGTCATCTCACTAAACACTGAGAAAGCATTTGAGAAAATTCAACACCCCTTCAGGTTAAAAGTCTTGGAAAGATCAGGAATTCAAGGCCCATACCTAAACATAGTAAAAGCAATATACAGCAAGCCAGTAGCCAACATCAAACTAAATGGAGAGAAACTTGAAGCAATCCCACTAAGATCAGGAACTAGGCAAGACTGCCCACTCTCACCCTACCTATTCAATATAGTACTGGAAGTCCTGGCTAGAGCAATTAGACAACAAAAGGAAGTCAAAGGGATACAGATAGGAAGAAGTCAAAATTTCACTATTTGCAGATGATATGATAGTATACTTAAGTGACCCTAAAACTTCCACCAGAGAACTTCTAAACCTGATAAACAACTTTAGCAATGTGGCTGGATATAAAATCAACTCAAACAAATCAGTAGCCTTCCTATACTCAAAGGATAAACAGGCTGAGAAAGAAATTAGGGAAATGACACCCTTCACAATAGCCACAAATAAAATAAAATATCTTGGAGTGAATCTAACCAAGCAAGTGAAAGATCTGTATGACAAGAACTTCCAAGTCTCTGAAGAAAGAAATTCAAGAAGATCTCAGAAGATGGAAAGATCTCCCATGCTCCTGGATTAGCAGGATTAACTTAGTAAAAATGGCTATCCTGCCAAAAGCAATCTACAGATTCAATGCAATACCCATCAAAATTCCAAATCAATTCTTCATAGAGATAGAAAGAGCAGGAAAGCTCCAATACAAGGAGGGAAATTACACCCTAGAAAGAGCAAGAAAGTAACCCTCTTCCAACAAATCCAAAAGAAGATAGCCACACAAAGATAACTTCACCTCTAATAACAGAAATAACAGGAGACAACAATCACTGTTCCTTGATATCTCTTAATATCAGTGGACTCAATTCCCAAATTAAAAGACATAGGCTAATGGACTGGATGCATAAACGGGACCCAGAATTTTACTGCATACAGGAATCCCACCTCAGTACAAAGACAGACTCTACCTTAGAGTAAAAGGCTGGAAAACAATTTTTCAAGCAAATGGTCCTAAGAAACAAGCTGGAGTAGCCCTTCTAAAATCTCCAGCCTGAGAACACAAAAGGAGGGAACTCATGGCTCCACCTGTATAGGTAGTTGAGGGTGGCCTTGCCAGGCATCAGTGGAAGTGGACAGCCTTGGTAACTTAAAGTTTGGATTCCCTAGTATTGGGGAATTTCAAGAGCAGGGAGGTGGGAATGAGGGGATGGTGAAAGCACACCCTCATAGTAATTGGAGGAAAGATGGGGTAAGGGGTTAGGCATCAGTGGAAGTAAAGGGCCTTGGTGCCTGAAAGTGTGGATTCCCAAGTGTTGGGGAATTTCAAGAGCAGGGAGGCAGGAATGAGAGGATGGTGGAAGCACACCCTCATAGTAATTTGAGGGGGATAAAGGATTAGGCAACAGTGGAAGTGGAGGGCCTTGGTGCCTGAAAGATTGGATTCCCAAGTGTTGAGGAATTTGAGAACAGGGAGGCGAAAATGAGAGGATGGTGGAAGTACACCTTCATAGAAATGCCCAGAATTATATGGATTAGACATGATAGAGGCAGGCAGCCAGAAGACTAGATTCCAGAATTCAAACAAACAATTATCTTGATACTAAAATTTGTTTTGAGAATTGTATATGCAGAATACATAGCCTTGGTGTATCTACTCATCAGGCAAGCTGAGCACATCTGCCCAAACCTCTGATGTCCTGGAATTCCAGCCGAATTCAGTGAAGACACAGTGTCAGAGGCTTATCAATTTATTCTTCCCCCAACCCCTCTTCTAATATCTCAACACCCATAATCAGCATGAAGAGGTTTTGAAGAGTCGGTGCTCCTATTCCCTAGGCTTGGAGACTGAGGTGGTTAATATTGGTCTGTCTTTCTAGGGAAAAGTAGTGGTTTTGGTGGAACAAGGAGGATTAGCTAGGATTTATTGCATAGCCATAAGTTACTGGTAGAAATATATATATATAATTGTTATTAAGATGAAGTTATAATTTCTTAAATGGTACAAAATTTACTTTGATTTCAAATTGAAGGTTTTTATTGGTACGAGCTTCTTATAAATACAAAAGTGAGATGAATATTGTTGCTATCATAGGAATTGAGTTTGTAACACATTTAGGAATACAAGGGTTAGACCTAGTCCTTCTTTAACTTTTTTAACTTATTTAAGATGGTTAGCCTGTGAGTTAAGGGCCTATAGCAAATTCATGGCTTTGAGTTTATTGTTAGGGTGTTTTCTATATTTTCTTTAGAAATAGCTGAGAGGAGTTAACAGACAATAGCCCAGATAGCCTTACATGGATAGTTGGTTTTCAAAACATCAGAAATCCACAGAATTGACGTTATAAACATTTCTGTATTAATGTTCATTTTGATTAGAGACCTGTCTGCTCCTGACAGCTTCCTGTCTTGGATTCCAAGAAGAAATTGAGCATCTTTGGAGTTACTCCAGTTGTGGTGAGACAGCCACTAGGCAAGAATTGCCTCTTTTCATCTACAAACAAATTACTGTCCAGAAAAGGACACACTTGCAGAATAGTCAACTGATTATATCTGCCTAGACAGAGTAATCAGCCCTTAATAATTCTGCATCACTAACTCTGTCAGATGATCCTGGGCCAGAAGGCTGAAGATCAGATGCTCCAACATTCTGTAGTAGAGGGAGTGTCCAGGTGTTCAGAGGTCTCTATAAATTGGCTGTGTTTTAGAAGCTATGCTTTGTGCTTCCCATAATCTCAGTTAACTCAGTCATTCTGGATTTCTGATGGGGTTGAAAACTTATAGTCTCATAGCCAATCCTTGTTATTTACTTTGAGAGAAAAGATGTGAATGGATGGTTTTAAGCTGACATTCATTCTAAAGCCAAGAAAAAAAAGTCAGGCTCAGAACTAAGTCTTTTATTTAGAAGAGATGACAGAGGTTCTGGTTAGTCAACAAAATGATGGACTGGGTATTAGGACTATCTTGTACCTTACTGACATAAATTAGTATAGTTATGCTCTAACTGTATTTTGAGAGAAAAGTTTTATTTTAACAGGAAGGGTGATATGTAGGAGGAGCTAAGGTGGGAGGAGTACAGAGAGGAGGAGTAAGGAGAGGAGGAGGAGGAGAAGGAGAGGAGGAGCTAGGTGATGAGAGAGAAAGAGAGAGGGGGCCAGACATGGAGGCAGATATTCACATGTCTCTGCCAGTCAAAGATAGTTGATATATCTAGATTGGGTATTAGGTTACACCTCTGATTGATATTGAACATTACCAAACTTATAAAGCCATTGGTTAACATTAAACATAGTGTATAAAAGTAAAAAGGAGATGGGGGAATGGGATAGGGGGTTTCTAGGGAGGGGAAATGGGGAAAGGGGATGGTATCTGAAATGTAAATAAAATATCCAATAAAAAATAAATTTAAAAACAAGGAAAAAAGAGAAAGACAACTATGGGAGTCAAAGTACAGTCACATATAAATGCAAGTGGCTGCCTATTCAAAAAGAACATAAGATTTACTGATCAGCAGCTTGAATGTAAAAACAAGATAAAGGTATATAACATGTTAGCTATAACCAGAGAGAAATCAATACCTATAAAAACTTATGAGAAAGAAAAAATGATAAAAGAAAACACAGATGGATGCAACCCTGGAGATGGACAACTTAGGAAAGAGATCAGGAGATACAGATGCAAGCAGCACCAACAGAATGTGAAAGAAGGAAGAGAGAATCTCTGGTATAAAAGATGCCTTAGAAGCTATTGATACAACAGTTAAAGAAAAATCCAAAGTAGAAAAGTTCCTAAACAAAAATATCCAGGATATGTGCTGAAAGATATCTGTACTCCTCCAGAACACCTATGCTCCTGTGTCATCCCCTTCCCCACATTCTGCATTTTTGTGTTTATAACCCCCGTGTTAAAAAGTAAAAATTATGATTTGATAATAATAATAATAATCAATAATAATAAAAGAAATAACAAAAAGATATCCAGGATATTCAGAAAACAAACCAACAAATAATAGGAATAGAAGAGGGTTAAGCTTCCTATTAACTAACTAAACCACCCAGAGTTCCCAGGGATTAAAACACCAACCAAAGGATATACATGGAAAGAGCCATGCCTCCAGATACAGATGTAGCAGACCATGGCCTTATCTGAGACCTATGGGAGGGGAGGGAAGCTTAATGTCCAGAGTAGGATGATAATAGAGGAGTGAGGCAGAAGGGTATCAATCGGTGGAGAAACACTCACTCTCATAGAAGAAAAGGGGAAGGGGGAGATAGAGAATGGAATGGGGTATTGTGGAGATGTAACCAGTGAGGAGGATATCATTTAAAATTTAATTTATTAAAATGATTAATAAAAAAGCAGTATATTGCACACCAACAGTCAATATCAAATTAAATGGAAATAAACAACAATCCAAATAAAATCAAGACAAGGCTCTCCACTCCCACTCTATCTAGTCTATATTGTATATGATGTTCTAGTTAGAACAATTAGACAAAAAAGGGGGATGGAATCTGAAGTGTAAATAAAATATCTAATAAAAAATTATTTTAAAAAAAGGAAAAGAAAAGCAATCTAAAAAGCCTTATAACTCCTTAAAAAATAAGGCAGTCATGAAAATCTCAAAACAACAACCACAAAAACAATAAAAATCTCACGACCAGATAGTTTTGGCATATAATTCTACTAAACTTTTAAATAAAATGTAATACCAATCCATCTCAAACTATTCCAAAATTAAAACAGAAAGAACATTGCCAAACTCATTCTCTGAGAACACAGTCATCCTGTTACCTAAACCACATGAAGACTCAACAACCAGGCTTAATTCCAGGCTACTTTTAATTATAAACATTGATGAAAGAATACTCAATACAATGCTTGCAAATAGGACCCAGAAACACTATAAAAATATTATCCAACAAAATAAAGTAGACTTTAGCACAGGCATGCAGGGATTATTCAACATATGAAACTCCTTTAACTTAATCCTCTATTTAAATAAACTGAAATAAAAAAATCATGATGATCACATTGGACACTTTTGAAAAGGCCTCTGAAGAACTCCAACACCACTTCATTTTGGATAAAAAAAAAACCATGATGATGAGACTCTTAGCTGGTCTGCTCCCAAGAAGACACCATATTCAAACACATACCAGAGGGTCTGCTATATTCAGATGGTAGATAAGAACCTTCCCTCTCAACCCAAAGTCCCAGAGCTGCATCTGGGAGACCAGAGTTGGTGCACTAGGGACCCATCACCCACCAAAACCCTGCATTCCCATATACCACTCCCCTCCCAGCCCCTTCCTCTTGTCTTGCCTGCTTAAGCAAACTCATAGCTGATCTGCTCACAGGAAAACTCCATAATCAGACCTTTGCCAGAGGACCTGCTGCACTCTGAGCAGTTGGTAAGAATAATCCACCACAATGTGAAGTCCCAGAAGCAAAGCTGAGAGACCAGCTGCAGCACACTAGAAACCAATCACCCACCGAAACCCCACCCTCCCAAATACCACTCTTCTTCCACCTCTCCCCCTGGTCCTTCCTGTTTGGGCAGACTCATAGGTAGACTGCTCCTAGAAAGACACCATATTCAGACTCATCCTAGAGGATCTGCACTCAGAACAGTAGCCCATAACAGCGGATCTGCTTTACTTAGAGCAGTTGAGGATTCACTGCAATCAGAGCAGTTGACTCCTAGCTGGTTTCTTACTGTGAAGACACCATACCCTGACACATTGGCATGGATTCCTTCTGATATGAGCCAGTACATTGAACAGACCTTAGGCACTATCTCTGCAACCAATCCTACAACACCCAGAGAAATCTGGACTCAGATTAGCTCTAACAGCCCCAGGATCATAGAGGAAGCTAGAATCCCATGAGCTTCAATACACCTAGGATTATATGATTAGAGGATCACAGAGGCAGCCTGACTCCCATGAGCTCTGACACACAAGATCATAAGATCACAGAAACAGCTGGACTCTGAGGAGCTCTGACACAACCAAGAAAAAAGGAGAGACAGGCTTCAGTCAGAGACAGTGAGTACAGGGAGTACTAGAGATAACCAGATGGTGAAAGGAAAGAACAACAATGTAAGCAATAGAAACCAGGTTACTTGCCATCATCAGAACCCAGTTCACCTAACATAGCAAGTGCTAGATATCATATCACACAGGAAAAGCAGGTTTCAGATTTAAAATCACTTCTTATCATGATGATAGAGGATTTTTAAAAGGACATTTAAAAATTCTCTTAAAGAAATACAGGAGAACACAGGTAAACAGAAAGAAGCCTTTAAAGAAAAAACACAAAAATCTCTTAAAGAACTACAGGAAAACACAATTAAAAAGTTAACAGAATTGAATAAAATCATTCAAGATCTAAAAATGGAAGTAGAAACAATAAAGAAATCAAAAAGGGAGACTGCCCTGGAGATAGAAAATCTAGGAAAGAGATTAGGGGGCATAGATGCAAGCATCACCAACAAAATACAAAAGATAGAAGAGAGAATCTCTGTGGGACCTTTAAAGGATGATTTGAATTTTTGTTGAGCACTAGCTTAGAGATAGCAGGAGACCCAACAGGTGTTCATTGCCTGTGAGGGATGGCACAGATCTCGCCATGTTCCCAGATTCCAGACTCCTGACATGTGGTCTAAGATCTCCATTGACCTGTGCCTTTCAGTCATGTAGGGCAATATAGCCCTTCCCTAGATTTACATACTAATGAGATCCCTGAAAGCCAGAGGTCATAGCCAACTAAGCATTCTTCCCTACACCCTCCCCTCTTCTCCCTACCTATTTGACTCAGGTCTGCCCTGAGTTTCACAGGAGTGCACATCCAGATTCAACTACTACCCTTCATGAACAATAAAGCTTATGAAAACCCATGGATTTCCATGTGCCATTGGGGCCTGCCATTGTAGAGAGCTTCTCTGTGGGACCCACATCTTCAAACAAGCAGCAGCCTTCCAGCCAAGCTATTATAAAAAGTGAACACCTCCCTCGGGGAAGGGCACCAGAGCTGACTCTTCCCGCCTTGTCTCCCTCAGCCCAAGGGCCAATCATGAGACCAGGTGCTCCTTGTCTCCATTCTGCCAGGCCTCCCAACAGCACCTGGGACCACAAGAATTGAGGCCAATCAGTCCCTGGCCACCTCTGGGCCTGGGGATTCCCACTCAAGAGCCCTGCACTGCCCACTGAACCAGAACTCCCCCCACCAGGTGGGTCCCCAGCCACTTCTCACAATGCAGAGCCCACCTGATGCCGTGCAATGAACACACTCAGTCGAACTTCCTGTGCATGCTTCTGCCATGCTGAGCTGCAGTTTCAGCCAACTGAGCCATGGCAGACAAGCAGGAACAACCCCACACACACACACACACAATGCAACAGAGTATTCCATACCTGCACACTCTGGCCTGTGAGCCATCTTTTCCCCAAAAATCTCAGGTGCAGAAGATGCCATAGAAGACATTGAAACAACAGGAAAAGAAAATGCAAAATGCAAAATTCAAAAAGCTCCTAGCCCAAAACATTCAGGAAATCCAGAACAAAATGAGAAGACCAAACCTAAGAAGCATAAGTATAGATGAGAGCAAAGTTTCCCAAATTAAAGAGGCATTAAATCTCTTTAACATAATTATAAGAGAAAACTTTCCTAACCTAAAGAAAGAGATGCCCATGAACATACAAGAAGCCTACAGAACTCCAAATAGACTAGATCACAAAGGAAATTTGTCCCGTCACATAATAATAAAAACACTAAATGCACAAAACAAAGAAAGAATATTAAATGCAGTAAAATAAAAAGGTCGAAGTAATTTATAAAGACAGACATATTAGAATTACACCAGACCTCTCACCAGAGACTATAAAAGCCAGAAGATCCTGGACAGATGTCATACAGACCCTAAGAGAACACAAATGCCAGCATAGGCTACTATACCCAGAAAAACTATCAATCAATATAGATAGAGAAACCAAGAAATTCCATGACAAAACCAAATTTACAAAATATCTCACCACAAATCCAGTCCTGTAAATGATAATAGATGAAAAACTCAAAAACAAGGTGGGAAACTACACCCTAGAAAAGACAATAATGTAATCTTCCAACAAGTGCAAAAAAAGATAGGCACACGAACATAATATCACCTCTAATAACAAAAATAATAGGAAGCAACAAACACTTTTCCTTAATATCTCTTAAAATGAATGGACTCAATTCCCCAATAAAAAGACATAGAGTAATGGGCTGGATACTTAAAGAGGAACCAGAATTTGGCTGCATACAGGAAATGCACCTCAGTGACAAAGACAAACTTCAGACTAAAAGGCTGAAAAACAATTTTTGAAGCAAATGGGCCCAAGAAACATGCTGAAGTATTCCTTCTAATATCAAATGAAATCAACTTTCAACCAAATAATATCAAAAAAGATAAGGAAGGACACTTCATTCTTATCAAAGGAAAAATCTATCAAGATGAACTCTTAATTCTGAATATATATGCTACAAATGCAAGGGAAGCCACATTCATAAAAGAAATTTTACTAGAGCTCAAGGCACACATTGTGCCTCACACAATAATAGTGGGAGAATTCAACACCCCACTCTCTTCAGTGGACAAATCATGAAAATATAAACTAAACAGAGACACAGTGAAACTACGAGAAATTATGAAACAAATGGAGTTAACAGATGTCTATAGAACATTTCATCCTAAAACAAAAGATTTTACCTGATTTTCAACACCTCATGGTACCTTCTCCAAAACAGACAATATAAGTCATCACAAAGCAGGCCTCCAAGATGCAAGAAGATTGAAATAGTCCCATGCATCTTATCAGATGACCATGGACTAAGGCTAGTCTTCAAAATCAACAAAAACAACAGAAAGACCACATACACAAGGAAACCGAACAACACTCAACTCAATGATAACTTGGTCGAGGAAGAAATAAAGAAAAAAATTAAGGACTTTTTAGAATTTAATAAACATGATGGTACATCATACCACAAATTATGTAACACAATAAAAGCAGTGCTAAGAGAAAAACTCATAGCTCTAAGTACCTACAAAAGAAACTGGAGAGAGCATACACTAGCAACCTGACAGCATACCTGAAAGATCTGGAACAAAAAGAAGCAAATACACCCATGTGTAGTAGATGGCAGGAAATAATCAAACTCAGGACTGAAACCAACCAAGTAAAAACAAAAAGAACTATAGAAAAAAATCAACAAAACCAGAAGCTGGCCTTCTGGTCTGGGCCTGAGCACTGAGAAGATCCGGGGTTGGCAGCTCTGCCCCCAATCTCACACAACCTAGAGGAAGTAGGCTTTTCAGGAGCCCTAACCCAGGCAGTATCTTATGTAAGGAGAAAGCAACACCAGCCCAAAACAGGGAATAACTGGGACCCACTAGGGCCCAGGAAGTCACTCCTGGCCCAGAGCACTAGTTCCTTCCAGTCTGGGCCTGAGCACTGAGAAGATCCTGGGCAGCAGCTCTGCCCCAGAGGAAGCAAGCCTTGTAGGAGCTCTAATCTGGGCAGTATCTTAAGTAAGGAGAAAGCAACACTGACCCCAAACAGGGAGTAACTGGGACTCAATAGGACCCAGGAAGTCACACCTGGCCTGGAGCGCTAGTTCCTACCAGTCTGGGCCTAGGCACTGACCAAATCTTGGACCCCACCTCTAACCCCAGTAGTAACACCCACCCCACACATTTCTGATACAACAAAAATCTTAGGAAGAACAGGATCTAGTCAGAGACAGGGCAGGTAGCACTAAAGAGATCCAGATGGCAAAAGGTGACCGCAAGAACATAAGCATCAGCAACCCAGGGTACTAGGAATCATTAGAACCTAGGTCTCCCACACAAGAAATTTCTGAAATCCCCATATCACTAGGAAAGCAAGATTCAGATTTAAAATCACTTCTAATGATGATGATAGAGGACTTAAGTAGGACATAAGTAACACTCTCAAAGAATTTGAGAAGAACACAGGTAAACAGGTAGCAGCCCTTAAAGAGGAAACACAAAAATCTCATAAAGAATTGCAAGAAAACACAACCAAACAGGTGAAGGAATTGAACAAAACCATCCAGGACATAAAAATGGAAGTAGAAACAATCAAGAAATCACAAAGGGGGACTACCCTGCAGTTAGAAAAACTTAGGGAAAAAAATCGGGAGTCATAGATGCAAGCATCACCAACAGAATACAAGAGATAGAAGAATCTTAGGTACAGAGGATACCATAGAAAATATTGACACAACTGTCAATGAAAATGGAAAATCAAAAACTTCTTAACACAAAACATCCAGGACACAACGAGAAGAACAAACCTAAGGTATTATAATAATAGGTATGGATGAGAGTGAAGATTCACAACTTAAATGGCCAATAGATATCTTCAACAAAATTATAGAAAAAAACTTTCCTAATGTGAAGAATGAGATGCTCATGAACATACAAGAAGCCTATAGAATACCAAATAGACTAGACCAGAAAAGAAATACCTCTCATTACATAATAATCAAAACACCAAGTGCACAAAACAAAGAATATTAAATGCAGTAAGGAAAAAAGGCCAAGTAACATATAAAGGCAGACCTATCAGAATTACACCAGACTTCTCAACAGATACTATAAAAGCTAGAAGATGCTGGACAGATGTCATACAGACCCTAGGAGATCACAAATGCCATCCTAGGCTACTATACCCAGCAAAACTCTCAATTACCATAGATGGAGAAACCAAGATATTCCACAGCAAAACCAAATTTACACAATATCTTTCCACAAACCCAGCATTACAAAGGATAGTAGCAGGAAAGCTCCAACACAAGGAGGGAAATTATACCCTAGAAAGAGCAAGAAAGTAATCCTCTTCCAACAAATCCAAAAGAAGAGATCCACACAAAGATAATTTCACCTCTAATAACAAAAATAACAGGAAGCAACAATCACTGTTCCTTAATATCTCAACATCAATGGACTCAATTCCCCAATTAAAAGACACAGGCTAATTGACTGGATATGTAAACAGAACCCCACTTTCTGCTGCATACAGGAAACCCATCTGAGTGACAAAGACAGATTTTACCTTAGAGTAAAAGGCTAGAAAACAATTTTTCAAGAAAATGGCCCTAAGAAAGAAGCTGGAGTAGCCATTCTAAATTCTCCAGCCCTAGAACACAAAGGGAGGGCCTCCTGACTCCACCTGTATAGGTAGTTGAGTGAGGACTTGCTAGGCATCAGGGGAAGAGGACAGCCTTGGTGCCTAAAAGTTTAGATTCCCTAGTGTTGGGGAATTTTGAGGGCAAGAAGGCAGTAATAGGAGGATGGGGGGAGCACACCCTCCATAGTAAGTGGAGGAGGGGGTATGGGGTAATGAGTTAGGTATCAGTGGAACTGGACAGCCTTGGTGTCTGAAACTTTGGATTCCATAGTGTTGGGAAATTCAAGAGCAGGGAGGTGGAAATGGGAGGACCGTGGGAGCACACTCTCATAGACACTCCTAGAATTATATGGATTAGACATGACAGAGGCAAGCTTCCAGAAGACTAGATTCCAGAATTCAAACAAACAATTATCTTGATACTAAAGTTTGTTTTGAGAATTGTATATTGCAGAATATACAGCCTCGGTACATCTACTCATCAAGCAAGCTGAGCAGACCTGCTCAAACTCTGATGTCCTAGAATTCTAGCTGGATGCAGTGAAGACACAGTGTCAGAGGCTTATCAATTTAATCTTCCCCCTGCCCGTTTTCTAATATTTCAACAACCATAATCAGCTTGAAGAAGTTAATGAAGATTCGGCACCCCAGGCTCAGATTCTACTAAAAAGCCTATACTCAACAAAACTGGAAAATCTGGATGAAACGGACAATTTTCTAGACAGATACCAGGTAACAAAGTTAAATCAATAGCAAATATACCACCTAAGCAGCCTTATAACCCCTAAAGGAACAGCAGCAGTCATTAAAAGTTGCCCATCAAAAAACAGCCAGATGGTTTTAGTACAAAATTCCATCAGACCTTCCAAGACCTAACACAAACTCCTTTCAAACTATTCCACAAAATAGAAAAAGAAGGAACACTACCCAATTTATTATAGCCACAATTACATTAAACCACACATAGACCCAACAAAGAAAGAGAAAATCAAACCAATCCCCCTTATGAATATTGATGCAAAAATACTCAATAAAATTCTTCCAAAAAAATACAAGAACACATCAAAACAATCATCCATCATCATCAAGTAGGTTTTATGTCAGAAATGCAGGGATAGTTCAATACATAGAAATTCATCAACGGAAACCACTGTATAAACAAACTCAATATAAAAATACCAAATCATCATCTCACTAGATGCTGAGAAGCATTTGGCAAAATTCAACATCCCTCCATGGTAAAAGGCTTGCAAGAAAAAAGACAGGTTCAGAACTAAGTGTTTTAGTTAGGAGAGATGACAGAGGTTCTGGTTAGCCAACAAAATGATGGAATGGGTATTAGAACTATCTTGTACCTCACTGGTACAAATTGGCATAATTATGCTCTAATTGTATTTTGAGAGAAAAGTTTTATTTTAACAGGAAGGGTGATATGTAGGAGGAACTAAGGGGGAAGGAGTACTGAGAGGAAGAGAAGGAGTAAGGAGAGGAGAAGAAGAAGGAGAGGAGAAGCTTGGTGATAAGAGAGAGAAAGAGGGGGGCATGGAGGCAGATGTTCACGTGTCTTCACCAGTCAAAAATAGTTTTTATATTTAGGTTGGGTCTTGGGTTACACTTCTGATTGAGCATTACCAAACTTATAAAGCCTTTGATTAACATTTTAAGAAAATTGTATAAAAGAAAAGGGGGGCATGGGATAGGGGTTTTCTAGGGAGGGGAGATGGGGAAAGGGGATGGCACCTGAAATGCAAATAAAATATCCAATAAAAAAAGAAAAGAAAAACAAACAAAAAACAAACAAACAAAAAAGGCCTGGAAAGATCAGGAAGTCAAGGCCCATATCTAAACATAATAAAAGCAATATACAGTAAACCAGTAGCCAACATCAAACTACATAAAGAGAAACTTGAAGCAATCCCACTAAGATCAGGGACTAGACAAGGCTGCCTACTCTTGCCCTATTTAATATAGTACTGGAAGTCTTACCCAGAGTAATTGGACAAAAAAAAAAAAGGTTAAAGCAATACAAATTGTAAAGGAAGAAGTCAAAATATGACTATTTGCAGATGATTTGATAGTGTACTTAAGTGACCCTAAAACTTCCACCAGAGAACTCCTAAACCTGATAAACAACTTCAGCAAAGTGGCTGGATTTAAAATCAACTCAAACAAATCAGTAGCCTTCCTCTACACAAACAATAAGCAGGCTGAGAAAGAAATTAGGGAAATGACACCCTTCACAATAGACACAAATAATATAAAATAACTTGGTGTGAATCTAACCAAGCAACTGAAAGATCTCATGAAAACTGAAAGATTCTATGAAAGTCCCAGAAGAAAGAGATTGAAGATCTCACAAGATGAAAATATTTCCCATGCTTATGAATTGATAGGTTTAATATAGTACAAATGGCCATCTTGCTGAAAGCAACCCAAAAATTCAATGCAATCCCCATCAAAATTCCAACTCTATTCTACACAGAGTTACTCTATTCTCAAATTCATTTGTAATAACAAAAAAACTAGGATAGTGAAAACTATGCTCAACAATAAAATATCTTCTAGAGGAATCACCATCCCTGACCTCAAGCTGTACTATGAAGCACTAGTGATAAAATTAAAAAAAAAAAAAAAAAAAAAACCTACATGGTATAGTTACAGAGATAGGCAAGAAGATCAATGGAATAGAATTGAAGACCTAGAAATGAACCCACACACATATGGTCACTTCATCTTTTACACAGGAGCTAAAACCATCCAGTGGGGGAAAAAAAGACAGCATTTTCAAAGAGTGGTGCTGGTTCAACTGGAGGTCGTCATGTAGAGGAATACAAAGGAATTCATTCTTATCTCTTTGTACAAAGCTCATGTCCAAGTGGATCAAGGACCTCAACATAAAACAAAATACACTAAAACGAAGAGAAATGAAAGTGGGGAAGAGTCTCCACACATGGACACAGGGGAAAGTTCCTGAACAGCATACCAATGGCTTATTATCTAAGATCGAGAATTGACAAAAGAGACCTCATAGAATTTATAAAGCTTCTGTAAGGAAAACGACACTGATAATAGGACAAAATGGCAACCAACAAATTGGGAAAAGATCTTTACAATCCTACATATGATAGAGGGGTCTTATCAAATATAAACAAAGAACTCAAAAAATTAAACTCCAGACAATCACATAACCCTATTTAAACTGGGGAACAGAAATAAACAACAAATTCTCAGCTGAAGAAACTGGAATAATCAAAAAGCACCTAAAGAAATGTTCAACATCCATAGTCATTAGGGAAATGAAAATCAAAACAACCCTGAGATTCTACTTCACACCACTCAGAATGGATAAAATCAAAAACTCAGGTGATAGCAGATGCTGGCAAGGATGTGGAGAAAGAGGAACACTCCTCCATTGTTGGTGGGATTGCAAGCCTGAACAACCACTTTGGAAATCAGTCTGACGGTTCCTCAGAAAATTGGACATAGTATTACCTTAAGACCCAGTTATGCCACTCCTGGGCATATACCCAAAATATGTTCCAACATATAACAAGGACACGTGTTCCATTATGTTCACAGCTGCCTTATTTATAATAGCCTGAAGCTGGAAAGAACCCAGATGTTCTTCACTCTGGTTTGTTTATTTTGTTTTGGTTTGGTTTGTTTGGTTTGGTTTTTTGGTTTTTTGGTTTTTCGAGACAGGGTTTCTCTGTATAGCCTTGGCTGTCCTGGAACTGACTGTAGACCAGGCTGGCCTCCCACTCAGAAATCCACCTGACTCTACCTCCCAAGTGCTGGGATTAAAGGCTTGCGCCAGGAAACCCTAGGTGGCACAGCACATAAGGCGGCCCCCTGCAGAGGGCGTGGAGCCCTCTGCACTCTCTCTCTACCTGAGTGTTCCCTTGTCTCCTCCAGCATCCCGTTTCTCTCCTCCAGCATCTCATGGAAAAAGGCGTGCCCCACCACTGCCTGGCAGTCCCAGATGTTCTTCAATAGAGGAATGGATAAAGAAAATGTAGTACATTTACACAATGGAGTATTACTCAGCTATTACAAACAATGAATTCATGAAATTCTTGGGCAAATAGATGGATCTAGAAAATACCATCCTAAGTAAGGTATCCAAATCACAAAAGAACACACATGGTATCCACTATATTAGCCCAAAACCTCACAATACCCAAGATGCAACTCACAGACCACATGAAGGGATACAAGGCCCATGCCTAGACACCAAAATGGGAATACAAAAAAGCAAATATCTATCATCAAATTAAAAAGAGGGAAACTTAAAGAAATCTCAGTAAACTCAGGGACAAGGTAAGGCTTTCCACTCTCTCCTTATTTACTCAATATAATACTTGACATTCTAGTTAGAGCACTAATATATATATAAGGAGACCAAGAAGATAGAATTTTGAAATGAAGAACTTAAAATATTGCTATTTGCAGATGATATGACAGTATATGCAAATGACCACAAACTTCTACCAGAGAACTCCTAAAGCTAAAAAACTTGTTCAATAAAATGGCTACTTAAAAAGTTATCTCAAAAACTCAGTACCCAACTTTTATTCAAATGATAAATAGGCTGAGAAAGAAATGAGGGAAATAACTGCCGTCATCATATCCAGAAGTAAATACAATAAGTTGTTGTAACTCTAATCGACCAAGGCAAATTCCTGTTATAACATGATGTTGAAGTCTCTGCAAAACAAAACTGAAGAAGATACTAAAAGATGGAAAGATCTCTCAAGTTCATGGATTGTATGATTAAATAGTAAAACTTGTCACCAAAACCAATCTAGAGATTCAATGCAATGTCTATCAAATTTCTGATACAATTTCTGAAAGAAAAATTCTAAACTTCCTTTAAAAAGAGAAAAACCCAGGATTGTTAAATGAATCCTAAAAAAATAAAAGAACATTTAAAGGAATCAACATCTCTGACTTCAAGCTGTACAAAAGAACAATAGTAATAAAATCTGCCTGCTATTGGTATAAAAACAAAACAACAGATCAATGGAGTCAAATGGAAGTCCCAGAAATGAATCCAAACAACTATGGACACTTCATTTTAAAAAAGAAACCAAAATCATAAATGAAAATTAAAAATCATCAACACTCTTCCATTGCTGGTAAGATTGTAGACTGGTACAGCTATTCTAGAAATCTATCTGGAGTTCTTCAGCTAACTGCAAATAGAACCTGAATACCCAGCTATACAGTTCTTGGGTATACACTTTAGGGATTCCCCACCATGCTATGGGGACATATACTTCATCATGTTCAAAGTGGCTCTACTTGTGATCGTCAGAAGCTGAAAACAACCTAGATGCCCCTCAACAGAAGAATGGATACAGACAATTTGGTTCATTTGCACAATTGAATACTACTCAGGTATTAAAAATGAAGACATCATGAATTTTGCAAATAGAAAATATCATTCTGGGGGAAGTAACTCAGATCCAAAAAGGACACGCATGGAATATACTCAAAAATAAGTGGATATTAATTTTAAAAAATACAGAAAACCTACTACACAATCCAGAGAACACAGGAAGGCAAACAAGACAAAGGTCCCAAGTAAGGATGCCTCAATACCACTTGGAAGGGAAAGAAAAGCAATCTTGGGAGGCAGAGGAAGGGAGTGACTTGGGTGAGAGAAGGGCAGGAAGTGGAAAGGGGGAACATGATCAAGTACTGGGGTGGAGGAGAACTAAAGACCTAAGGACCAGAAGGAAAAATGGAAACAGGCAACTATAGGAGGTAGGAGGTGAGGAGAGCCACTGGAAAGGACTGGAGATCTGGGGGCGATAGACTCCCAGGACTTAATGGGAGCGACCTTGGGTGAAATGGGGTGGGTAGATTTTAGAGTCCACATCCAGTGGAGGGACAGGACATCAAGTGGAGGGATAGGGTTGCCATCCCACAGTCACAAGGTCTGACCCAGATTTTTTCCTGTCTGAAGGAACTGCAGGGACAAAAATGGAAAAGAGCATAAGAGAAAGGAGGTCCACCAATAGTCACTAATTGGGATCCAGCTCAAGGAGAGGCCCAGGTGCCTGACATTCTTACTGATGCTGTGGTGTACTTGCAAAGAGGAGCCTAGCATGGCTGCCCTCTGAAAGGCCCAACAAGCAGATGAAAGAGTCAGATGCAGATACTAGCACCCAATCAGTAGATTGAAGCCAGAAGCCCCTGTTGTTGAATTGCAGAAAAGCTGGAGGAAGCTGAGTAGGGGGATGGGCCCATGGGAAGACCAGCAGTCTTAACTAAACTAAACCTCCAAGATGTCTTCAACACTCAGCCACTAACTAGGTATCATACACCAGTGTATATGACACTCCCATCAAGTATGCACCAGAGGACGTCCTGGTCTGACCAAAGAGAAAGAAGTCATAGCTAATCATTTAGAGACTTGAGGCCCAAGAGAGTGGAGAGTTCTGGTGGGATAGGAATGGCAAAGTGGGGACATCCTCTTGGAGAAGGTGGATGGTGAAGAGGTGTGGGATAGAAAGCAGTTGGGGAGCCATAAAGGTAGGGGAATAAAGACTGATCTATAAAAAAGGATTAAAGAATAAAAAGAAAAAATACTGAGTTGAATTAGAATATGAAATAGTCTTCTACAACTTTTTAAACTATATATAATATGCCCCATTTGAAATGATCTCTGTTTTGTTCAAATAAGTCCAAAATCATATGATATCCGTGGCGTACTATTCCATTTCTATATTATCCAAAAAGAACTTCTTAGAAATGATTTTGATTGAAGACTTTTTCTAAGCAGGACTAAATTTTTCCCTGATTTAGAATCATCACAGAAAATGTTTCTTCCCTATAGATTACCTGGTGCTCTTCCTTCTGTCTCATTTCTATCAACAATCCAGGGTTCTTTGTTTGCTTCAAGGCAGGTAATCATCTCAGATTTTGAAACAGCAACACCTGTACATTCAAAAGCACATACAGATATGCTATTAAATGTAGTTGAATACTAACACAGTATTCTGCCATGTAGGTAAACTCACAAAGTATAAATGATGCATGAATGACTTTTGTTATAATTACATCCTTCAAAATGTTTTAGTCTTTATAACTCAATAAATGGTAAATTTCTGAATTACTTTTTTAAATTACATCCCTAATAAAAAAATGACTGTGTGAGTCAACGTGGATTCACATATAAACACTGCTGAACGCTTATTCCAAAAACATATAAGACAGAAGGATCATTATGTTAAATGTAAAATCAAGGTAAAGGTACATAACATATTAGCTAGAAATAAAGTAACCAATAACTATAAAAATTTTGGACACTGTCTAATGGAAGTCAGACAAAAACACTACTAGGATGTTTACACATCCCAAACGTGTTGTAGAAAATATAGAAGAAAAATATTCTTACCCACAGAAACAAGGTTGTTGTAATTCTCCAACATGACATCTCTGTACAAAGCCTTCTGAGAAGAATCCAGACATTCCCACTCCTCCTTAGAGAACTTGATAGCCACATCCATGAAAGTTAATTGACCCTGAAATTAAAATTAACAGTATCCACTTGTGTTCATTGGCCAAGTTCTATACTTCACCCAAAGGTAAGATTGGTTAATTATACAACTTAGTCTGCTATCAATAACTAGTATGTATTTCTGATAAGTTATCCCCTCAGTGAGGTAATGATGAGACATCTCTGCAAAGATTTAATATGCCATCAATTGTCAATCTATGAGTGGTAACCCCTTTGGGGATCAAATGGTAGGATCCCCTAAATGATATGATGGTAGTTGCCTAAGGAACCACAAAGCAGAGATATTTGAATTAGGCCTTGTACAGTAGCAAAATTACATATATGAGTTGTCAATAAAAATTAAATTATACTTGGGTTCAACACACCATAAGGAACTGAATTATAAGGCTGCAACAGTAGAAAACTGGGAATTACTGCAATAGGTATTCAGATATAAGATTCATGAAACATGGGCCATATCCACAGACAAATAAAGACCCAAGTGCCTCTGTGTAGAAATCAATTATATGTTCATCATAGCCATCATGTATATTCACCTTTGCTATCAGAAACTTTATGACTTTCAGATTATATTTTCATTTCTAAAAGTTATATTGAAAAAATTATATTGGATTCAGGAAAAAACTGTCTTTAGCACACCAGTAAAAAAAAATATTGAAGACTTAATACTGAAAGTCATATGAAAAAAATAGTTCTGTAAATGTGATTGAGCATAGGGAAGGGTTGAAAGTTCTGATAATGAAGTATTTCTGTAAGAACATTCAACCTTCCTGATAATCATGCATACATTTACCTGAGAAGAAGCCATCTTTCCTTTCTCCTTCAGAATGAAATGTAACACAAGCTTGACATTTCACATTCCTGAAATCACTGTCTTTAGAGGGAGCAGATCCTTCCTGTCCCTCTTAAAACTGAAGAGTAGAAAGCAGAAATCAAAACTGACCACACACCATGACTTGTCACAGAGAAAAGGTGCAGAAACAATGATCTTCTAAAGACAGAAACAGACGAATGGTTTTCATTTTCTGCACTTAGGTGCTCTGTTTTTCCAGAAGCTGTTGTATTCCTATACAGACCTGAGTATGTGACTGCAGTGACCTGCTATCCACTTAATACAGGCAGATCAGTATTGTAAATGCAGGCTCAACACAGCTGTCAGTAGAAATTGATTTTCACCCTTTCTTTTCTTACCTTTACCTGAGCCATCTATTTGCAATAATTAGCAGAATCTCTGAAGTAATCCCAGCTGAATATATTTCTATTACTGGTTAAGCAATATAGTTTCCTGGGGCCAATAAAGCAAAGTAAACATTTCCTCCCTTACCACTGTACCCAGAGAGATAGTAGTTTGGGAGTCTATGTTGAGTTCTAAAGGACCATGATTTGTGATCTTGAAAGAGATTGCAGTACTGTATTATGTCATCAGTTTCCCTTTTTGGATATTTTATTTATTTACATTTCAGATGTCATACCCTTTCCCATTTTCTCTCCCTAGAAACCCCCTATTTCATCCAACCTCTTCCATTTTGCATTTATACCATTTTAATTACATGCAAGTATTCAGCTCAGTTCTACGTTGAGGAACTAGCAATATAATATGTGCAAATAATCAAGGAACAAACAAGACAATAAACACAAAATAGTCAAAGAACAAGCAAGGCAATAAACAAAGTCCTGTGATCACTGTTTCTAAAGGCTTAACAGGATGACCAAAATATCTGAGCCTACTTCCCTGTCCTAGCCCAAAGTCATTTTCATACCTGAAGTCTACTTGAACTTTCAGTAGTTATTTTACTCAGCAGTCTTTATATTCATTTATTTACCAATATTAACATTTTTCCATTGGTAAGAGCTTTTTTAGGATTTAATTCAAACATTATTTTTTATTTTTGCTACAACAAATTACTAACAAAATTAGTTTCTGAAAACAATAAAAGTTTATTCTCTCACAGACCTGAAACCAGAAGTCCAAGGTCAACATGATGAGTCACAATCAGGTGTTGGCAAGACCACAGCCTCAATGAAAGGTTGCCTTCAAGTGGGTGGTATGCCTAGCATTATCTCTCTCTCTCTCTCTCTCTCTCTCTCTCTCTCTCTCTCTCTCTCTCTCTCTCTCTCTCTCTCTGTCTCTCTCTCTCTCTCTCCTCTTCTATTCTCTTCCCTCTCATCACCTAGCTCTTCTTCTTCTCCTCCTCTTACTCCTCCCACCTTAGTTCCTCCTACATATCACCCTTCCTGTTAAAATAATACTTTTCTCTCAAAAATACAATTAGAGGATAACTATAACAATTTAGGTTAGTAACGGACAAGATAGACCTAATACCCAGTCCATCATTTTGTTAACTAACCATAACCTCTGTCATCTCTCCTAACTAAAACACTTAGTTCTGAACATGACTTTTTTCTTGGCTTTAGAATGAATGTCAGCTGAAAACCATCCTCTTAAATCTTGTCTCTCAAAGTAAATAGCCAGAATTGGCTAGGAGACTATAAGTTTTCAACTCTGTCAAAAATCGAGAACTACTGAATTAACTGAAATTATGGGAAGCACAAAGCATGCCTTCTAATACTTAGCCAATTTACAGAGACCACTGAACACTGGACAGTCCCTATACTACAAAAGGTCAGAGAGTCTGATCATCTGACAGGATCATCTGACAGACCTAGTGATGCAGAATTATTAAGGGCTGATTACTCTGTATTGGCAGATATAATCAGTCAACTATTGTGCAAGTGTGTCCTTTTCTAAACAGTAGTTTGTCTGTAGATGAAAAGAGGCAACTCTTTTTTTTAATTGGGTATTTTATTTACATTTCAGATGCCATCCCCTTTCCCCATTTCCCCTCCCTAGAAACTATCCCATGGCCCCTTTGCCTTTTTGCTTTTATACAACTTTTTTTTTAAAGTTAATCAAAGGTTTTATCAGTTTGGTAATGCTCAATCAGAAGTGTAACCCAATACCCAACCTAGATATATCCACTATCTTTGACTGGTGAAGACACGTGAACATCTGCCTCCATTTCCCCCCTCTCTTTCTCTCTCTTTCTCTTTCTCTCTCTTTCTCTCTCTTTCTCTCTCTCATCACCTAGCTTCTCCTCTCCTTCTTCTCCTCCTCTCCTTACTCCTTCTCTTCCTCTCAGTACTCCTCCTACCTTAGCTCCTCCTACATATCACCCTTCCTGTTAACACTTTTCTCTCAAAATACAATTAGAGCATAATTATACTAATTTGTACCAGTGTGGTACAAGATAGCCCTAATACTCAGTCCATCATTTTGTTGACTAACGAAAACCTCTGTCATCTCTTCAAACTAAAACACTTAAATGTGAACCTGGCTTTTTCTTGGCTTTAGAATGAATGTCAGCTGAAAACCATCCACTCAAATCTTTTCTCTCAAAGTAAATAGCAAGGATTGGCTATGAGACTATAAGTTTTCAACCGAATCAGAAATTCAGTATAACTGAGTTAACTGAAATTATGAGAAGCACAAACAATAGCTTCTAAAACTTAGCCAATTTATAGAGATAGCTGAACATCTGGACAATCCCTATACTACAAAATGTTGGAGCATCTGATCTTCAGCCTTCTGGCCCAGGATCATCTGACAGACCTTAGTGCTGCAGAATTATTAAGGGCTGATTACTCTGTCTAGGCAGATATAATCAGTCGACTATTCTGCAAGTGTGTCCTTTTCTGGACAGTAATTTGTCTGCAAATGGAAAGAGGCAATTCTTGCTTAGTGGCTGTCTCACCACAACTGGAGTAACTCCAAAGATGCTCAATTTCTTCTTGGAATCCAAGACAGGAAGCTGTCAAAAGCAGACATCTCTCTAATCAAAATGAACATTACTACAGAAATTTTGTAAAGTCAATTCTGTGGACTTCTGACATTTTGAAAATCAACTATCCATGTAAGGTAGTCTGGAATGTTGTCTGTTAACTCCTCTCAGCTATTTCTAAATAAAATATAGAAAACACCCTAACAATAAACTCAAAGCCATGAATTTGCTATAGGCCTTTAATTCACAGGCTAAGCATCTCAAATCAGTTAAAAAAAAATTAAAGAAGGACTGGGTCTAAGCCTTGTATTCCTAGATGTGTTATACAAACTCAATTCCTATGATAGTAACAATATTCATCTCACTTTTATATCAATAAGAAGCTCATACCAGTGAAAACCTTAAATTTGGAATCATAGTAAAATTTGTTCATTTAAGAAATTATAACTTCATCTTGATAACAATTATACATATTTCTACCAATAGGTTATGGCTATGCAATATATCCTAGCTAATCCTCCCTGTTCCAACAAAACCACTACTTTTCCCTAGAAAGACAGCCCAATATTAACCACCTTAGTTCCCAAGCCCAGGTAATAGGGGTGCTAACTCTTCATTAACTTCTTCAAGCTGATTACAGGCATTGAGATATTAGAAGAGGGGTGGGGGGAAGGGTAAATTGATAAGCCTCTAATGCTGTGTTTTCACTGCATCCAGATGGAATTCCAGGACATCAGAGGTTTGAGCAAGTCTGCTCAGCTTGCTTGATGAGTAGATACACCAAGGCTCTGTATTCTGCAATATACAATTCTCAAAACAAATTTTAGTATCAAGATAATTTTTTAGAGGCCTGACATTTTATTAAACATGTTGGTTCTAACATATTTTCTTTTTTCCCCGTTTTTAATGGATGTTATATTTGTATTTCAAATTTTATCCCCTTACACCATTTCCCTCACCATCCAGGAACCACATATCCCATCCCCCTCCTCCTGCTTCTATGAGGGAGTACCCCCACCTGCCCCCCACTCCCACCACCATACCCTCAGATCCCCCCCACACCCAGTGTTCAGCCTTCATGGGAGCAAAGATCTCCTCTCCCACCTTTGCCCAAAAAGGCTATCCTCCCCTACATATATAGCTGGGTCATGGGTCCCCCCTGATGTGCTCCTAGGCTGGTGGTTTAGACCCTAGGGAGCTCTGGTTGGTTGGTATTGTTGCTCTCCTCATGGGGCCACCAATCCTTTCAGCTCCTTCAGTCTTCTCTCTAACTTTTCCATTGGAAATCCTTGATCAGATCAATGGTTATCTGTGAGTAACTGCCTCTGGGTATGTCAGACTCTGGGGGACTTCTAAGGAGACTGCCATATCAGACTCCTGTCAGCATGCACTTTCTGTCATCTATATCAGCGTCTATATTTGGTGACTATACATGGGGATAATACCCAGGTGGAATGGTCTCCAGACATCCTCTCCTTCAGTTTCTGTTCCACACTTTGTCTCCATATTTGCTCCCTTGGGTATTTTGTTACTCCTTCTAAGTAAGATGTAAGCATCCACACTTGTTCTTCCTTCTTCATGAGCTTCATGTGGGTCTGTTAGTTGAATCTTTGTTGTTTCATACTTTTGGGCTAATATCTGCATATCACTGAGTAAATACCATGTGTGTTCTTTTGTGATTGGGTTACCTCACTCAGGATGATATTTTCTAGTTCCTTCCATTTACCTAAGAATTTCTCAAATTCATTAGTTTTAATAGCTAAGTAATATTCCATTGTGTAAATGTACCACATTTTTGTAACCCTTCCTCTGTTGAAGGGCATCTGGGTTCTTTCCAGCTTCTGGCTATTATAAATAAGGCTGCTATGAACATAGTGGAACATATGTCCTTGTTATATGTTGGAGCATTTTCTGGGTATATGCCCAGGAGTGGTCTAGCTAGGTCCTCAGGTAGTGCTATGTCCAATATTCTGAGGAACCACCAGATTTATTGCAAGAGTGGTTGTACCAGCTTGCAACCCCACCAACAATGAAGGAGTGTCCTCTTTCTCCACATCCTTGCCAGCATCTACTGTCACCTGAGTTTTTGATCTTAGCCATTCTGACTAGTGTGAGGTGGTATCTCAGGATTGTTTTGATTTGCATTTCCCTGATGACTGAATATGTTGTACATTTCTTAAGGTGCTTCGCAGCCATTCTAGTTTTTCTCAGTGGAGAATTCTTTGTTTACCTCTGTACCCCATTTTTAATGGGGTTATTTTGTTGTTTGGCGTCTAATTTCTTGAGTTATTGTATACATTCAATACTAGTCCTCTGTCAGATGTAGGATTGTTAATGATCTTTGCCCAATCTGTTGATTGCCTTTTTGTCTTGTTGACAGTGTCCTTTGCCTTACAGAAGCTTTGCAACTTGATGAGGTCCCATTTGTCAATTCTTGATCTTAGAGCATAAGCCATTGGTGTTCTGTTCAGGAACATTTTTCCTGTGCCTAGGTATTCAAGTGTCTTCCCCACCTTCTCTTCTATTAGTTTCAGTGTATCTGGTTTTATGTGAAGGTCCTTTATCCATTTGGACTTGAGCTTTGTACAAGGGGATAAGAATGGATTAATTTGCATTCTTCTACATGCTGACCTCCAGTTGAGCCAGCACCATTTGCTGAAAATGCTGTCCTTTTTCCACTGGATGGTCTTAGCTCCTTTGTCAAAGGTCAAGTGACCATAGCTGTGTGAGTTCATTACTTGATCTTCAATTGTATTCCACTGATCTTCCTGCCTGTCTCTGTACCAATACTATGCAGTTTTTATCACTATTGCCTTGTAATACAATTTGAAGTCAGGGACGGTGATTCCCCCAGAAATTCTTTTATTGTTGAGAATAGTTCTCACTATTCTGGGTTTTTTGTTATTCCAAATGAACTTCCAAATTGCCCTTTCTATCTCTATGAAGAATTGATTTGAAAGTTTGATGGGATTGCCTTGAATATGTAGATTGCTTTTGGCAAGATGGCCATTTTTACTAAGTTAATCCTGCCAATCCAGGAGCATGGGAGATCTTTCCATCTTCTGAGATCTTCTTTGATTTTTTTCTTCAGAGAATTGAAGTTCTTGTCATACAGATCTTTCACTTGCTTGGTTAGATTCAGTCCAAGATATTTTATATTATTTGTGGCTATTGTGAAGGGTGTCATTTCCCTAATTTCTTTCTCAGCCTGTTTATCCTTTGAGTAGAGGAAGGATACCAATTTGTTTGAGTTAATTTTATATCCAGCCACTTTGCTAAAGTTGTTTTTCAGGTTTAGGAGTTCTCTGGTGGAGGTTTTAGGGTCACTTAAGTATACTATCATATCATCTGCAAATAGTGAAATTTTGACTTCTTCCTTTCCTATCTGTATCCCTTTGACTTCCTTTTGTTGTCTAATTGCTCTAGCTAGGACTTCCAGTACTGTATTGAATAGGTAAGGTGAGAGTGGGCAGCCTTGTCTAGTCCCTGATCTTACTGGTATTGCTCCAAGTTTCTCTCCATTTAGTTTGATGTTGGCCACTGGTTTGCTGTATATTGCTTTTACTATGTTTAGGTATGGGCCTTGGATTCCTGATCTTTCCAAGACTTTTAACATGAAGGGGTGCTGAATTTTGTCAAATGCTTTCTCAGCATCTAGTGAGATGACCATGTGAATTTTTCTTTTAAGTTTATTTTGTAGTTGATTACATTGATGGATTTCCGAATATTGACCATCCCTGAATTCCTGGGATAAAGCCTACTTGATCATGATGGATGATTGTTTTGATGTGTTTTGGGATTCAGTTTGCGAGAATTTTATTGAGTATTTTTTGTCAATATTCATAAGAGAGATTGGTCTGTAGTTCTCTTTCTTTGTTGGGTCTTTCTGTGGTTTAGGTAGGAACATAATTCTAGCTTCATAGAATGAATTGGGTAGTATTCTTTCTGTTTCTATTCTATGGAATAGCTTGAAGAGAATTAGTATTAGGCCTTCCTTGAAGGTATGATAGAATTCTGCACTAAAACCATCCGGTCCCAGACTTTTTTTGGTGGGGAGACTTTTAATGACTTCTTCTATTTCTTTAGGGTTTATAGGACTGTTTAGATGGTTTATCTGCTCCTGATTTAATTTTCATATCTGGTACCTATCTAGAAAATTGTCCATTTCATCCAAATTTTCCAATTTTGTTGAGCACAGGCCTTTGTAGTAGGATCTGGTGATTTTTTTTAATTTCCTGAATTTCGGTTGCTATGTCTCCCTTTTCAGTTCTGATTACATTAATTTGGATACTGTCTTTGTGTCCATTGTTTAGTCTGGCTAAGAGTTCATCTATCTTGTTGATTTTTCTTAAAGAACCAGCTCCTGGTTTTGTTGATATTTTGTATAGTTCTTTCTGTTTCTACTTGGTTGATTTCAGCCCTGAGTTTGATTATTTCCTCTCCTCTACTTCTCTTGGGTATATTTGCTTCTTTTTGTTCGAACACTTTCAGGTGTGCTGTCCAGTTGTTAATGTGTGCTCTCTCCAGTTTCTTTTTGTAAGTACTTAGAGCTAGGAGTTTTCCTCTTAGTACTGCTTTCATAGTGTCCCACAAATTTTGATATGATGTGTCCTCATTTTCATTAAATTCTAAAAAGTCTTTAATTTCTTTCTTTCTTTCTTCTTTGACCAAGTCATCCTTGAGTAGAGTGTTGTTCACTTTCCACGTGTATGTGGGCTTTCGTTGTTCTTGTCAACATTAAAGACTAGCCTTAGTCCATGGTGATCTGATAGAGTACAAGGGATTATTTCAATCTTTTTGTATCTGTTGAGGCCTGTTTTGTGACCAATTATATGGTCTATTTTCGAGAAGGTACCATGAGGTATTGAGAAGAAGGTATATTGTTTTGTTTTAGGATGACATGTTCTATAGATATCAGTTAAGTCTAATTGGTTCATAACTTCTGTTACTTTCATTGTGTCTCAGTTTAGTTTCTGTTTCCATTATTTGTCCATTTCTCAGAGTGGGGTGTTGAAATCCCCCACTATTATTGTGTGAGGTGTGATGTATGCTTTGAGTTTTAGCAAAGTTTCTTTTATGTATGTGTGTGCCCTTGCATTTGGGGCATAGATGTTTAGAATTGAGAGTTCATCTTAATACATTTTTTCTTTGATGAGTATAAAGTGTCCTTCTTTATCTTTTTTGATTACATTTGGTTGAAATCAATTTTATTTGATATTAGAATTGCTACTCCAGCTTGTTTCTTGGGAGCATTTGCTTGGAAGAGTGTTTTCCATCCTTTGACTCTAAGGTAGTATCTGTCTTTGTCACAGAGGTATGTTTCCTGTATGCACCAAATTCTGGATCTTGTCTTTGTATCCAGTCTGCTAGCCTATGTCTTTTTATTGGAGAATTGAGTCCATTGGTATTAAGAGATATTAAGGAAAAATGATTGTTGCTTCCTATCACTTTTGTTATTGGAGGTGGAATTATGTTTATAACTATATTTGAAACTATCTTCTTTGGGATTGTTGGGAGATTACTTTCTCTTTTTTTCTACGCTGTAATTTCCCTCCTTGTGTTGGAGTTTTCCATCCATTATCCATTGAAGGGCTGGATTTGTGGGAAGATATTGTGTAAATGTGGTTTTGTCATGGAATATCTTTGTTTCTCCATCAATAGTGATTGAGAGGTTTGCTGGGTATAGTAGTCTGGGCTGGCATTTGTGTTCTTTTAGGGTCTGTATGATATCAAACCAGGATTTTCTGGCTTTTATATTCTCTGGTGAGAAGTCTGGTGTAATTCTTATAGGTCTGGCTTTATATGTTACTTTGCCTTTTTCCCTTACGGCTTTTAGTATTTTTTCTTTGTTTTGTATATTTGATGTTTTGATTATTATGTGATGAGAGGTATTTCTTTTTTGGTCTAGTCTATTGGGGGTTCTGTAGGCTTCTTGTATATTTAAGGACATCTCTTTCTTTAGGTTAGGGAAGTTTTCCTCTATAATTTTGTTGAAGATATTTACTGGCCCTTTAAGTTGGGAGTCTTCACCCTCATCTATACCTATTATCCTTAGGTTTGGCCTTCTCATTGTGTCCTGGATTTCCTGGATGTTTTGGGTTAGGCGCTTTTTGCATTTGGCATTTTTTGACAGTTGTGTCAATGTTTTTCATGGTATCTTCTGCACATGAGATTCTCTCTTCTATCTCTTGTATTCTGTTGTTGAGGCTTGCATCTATGACTCCTAGTCTTTCTCTTAGGTTTTGTATCTCCAAGGTAGTCTTCCTTTGAGATTTATTTATTGGTTCTACCTCCATTTTCAGATCCTGGATGGTTTTGTTTAATTCCTTCACCTGTTTGGTTGTGTTTTCTTGCAATTCTTTAAGGGATTTTTGTGTTTCCTCTTTAAGGGTTTCTATCTGTTTATCTGTGTTCTCCTCAAATTCTTTGAGAGTGTTATTTATGTCCTTCTTTAAGTCCTCTAACATCATCATGAGAAGTGATTTCAATTCTGTATCCTGCTTTTCCGGTGTGATGTGGTGTTCAGGGCTTGCTATGGTGGGAAACTGGGTTCTGGTGATGCCAAGTAACTTTGGTTTCTGTTGTTTATGTTCTTGCACTTGCCTTTTGCCATTTGCTTAACTCTAGTGCTACCCTCAGTCACTGGTTCTGACTGGAGACTGTCTTTCCAGTTATCTTGCCTGTGTCAGAACTCCTCAGGGTCCAGATGTCTCTGTGATCCTGTGATCCTGTGATCCTGAGTTCCAGCTGCTCTGAGTGCAGTGTCTCCTCTAGGATGTCTCAGGGTAAGGTGTCTTACTGAGAGCAGACCAGCTAGGTGTTCACTGCTCTGATTGCAGTGGTTCCTCTAGAATGTCTCAGAATATGGTGTCTGCTGTTCTGCGTTCCATGGCTCCTCTAGGATGTCTATGGGTATGGTGTCCCCTGCTCTGAGGTTGGTGGCCTCCCTAGGATGCCCCAGGATACGATTTCCACAAGGGTGCAGACCTGCTGGGGGTCTGCCTCTCTGAGGACACTGGCCTCTCTGCAATGTCTCTGGATATGGTTTCTACAAGGGTGCAGACCCACTGGGTGTCTGCTCCCACCCAAAAGAGGCAATTCTTGCCTAAGTGGCTGTCTCACCACAACTGAATTAACTCCAAAGATGCTCAGTTTCTTCTGAGCATCCAAGACAGGAAGCTGTCAGGAGGAGACAGGTCTCTAATCAAAATGAACTTTAATACAGAAATGTTAGTAATGTCAATTCTGTGGACTCCTGATGTTTTGAAAACCAACTACCCATGTAAGGCAATCTGGCCTGTTGTCTGTTAACTCCTCTCAGCTATTTCTAAAAAAAAATATAGAAAACTCCCTAACAATAAATTCAAAGCCGAGAATTTGCTATAGGCCCTTAACCCACAAGATAACCATTTCAAATCAGTTTTGAAAAGTTAAAGAAGGACTGGGTCTAAGAGTTGTATTTCTAAATTTATTATACAGTCACAATGCCTATGAGAGTAACAATATTCATATCACTTTTATATCAATAAGAAGTTCGTACCAATAAAAACCTTAAATTTGAAATCAAAGTAAATTTTGTAACATTTAAGAAATTATAACTTCATCTTAAAAACAATTATACATATTTCTACCAATAGGGTATGGCCTATGATATAAATACTAGCTAATCCTCCCTGTTCCAATAAAACCACTACTTTTCCCTAGAAAATCAGCTCAATATTAACCACCTCATTCCTTAAGCCCAGGAAATAGGGGTATCGACTCTTCATTAACTTCTTCAGGCTGACTATGGACATTGAGATATTAGAAAAGGAGGGGGGAAGAGTAATTTGATAAGCCTCTGGTGCTGTGTCTTCACTGTATTCAGCTAGAATTCTAGGACATCAGAGGTTCAAGCAGATCTGCTCACCTTGCTTAATGAGTAGATATACAAAGGCAGTGTATTCGGCAATATAGAATTTTCAAACCAAATTTTAGTATCAAGATAATTTTTGTTTGAATTCTGGAATCTAGTCATCTGGCAGCCTGCCTCTGTCATGTCTAATCCATATAATTCTGGGAGTTGCTATGAGAGTATGCTCCCAACATCCTTCCATTTCTGCCACCATCTCTCAAATTCCCCAGTACTATGGAATCCAAACTTTCAGGCACCAAGGCCCTCCACTTCCATAGATGCCTAACCCCTTACCCAATCCCTGGTCCCCCAATTACTATGTGGGTGTGCTCCCGTCATCCTCTCATTCCTGCCTCCCTGCTCTTGAAATTCCCCAAAACTAGGGAATCCAAACTTTCAGGCACCAAAGCTGTCCTCTTTGATTGATGCCTGGCAAGGCCACCCTCAACTACCTATACAGGAGGAGCCATGAGGCCCTCCCTTTCTGTTCTCACGTTGGAGATTTTAGAATGGGTACTCCAGCTGGTTTCTTAGGACCATTTACTTGAAAATTGTTTTCCAGCCTATTACTCTAAGGAAGAGTCTGTCCTTATCACTGAGGTGGGTTTCCTGTATGCAGCAAAATGCTGAGTCCTGTTTATATACACAGAACATTAGCCTTTCTTTTAATTGGGGCATTGAGTCCATTGATGTTGAGATATTAAGGAACAGTGATTGTTCCCTCCTGTTATTTTTGTTATTAGAGGTAGAATTATCTTTGTGTGGCTATCTTCTTTTGGATTTGTTAAAAGAGGATTATTTTCTTGCTCTTGCGAGGGTATAATTTCCCTCCTTGTGTTGGAACTTTCCTGATATTATCCTTTGTAATGCTGGGTTTGTGGAAAGATATTGTGTAAATTTGGTTTTGCCGTGGAATATCTTGGTTTCTCCATCGATGGTAATTGAGAGTTTTGCTGGGTATAGTAGCCTAGGATGGCATTTGTGATCTCTTAGGGTCTGTATGTATGTAAAAGCATCTTCTAGCTTTCATAGTATCTTTTGAGAAGTCTGGTATAATTCTGATAGGTCTGCCTTTATATGTTACTTGGCCTTTTTCCCTTACTGCATTTAATATTCTTTCTTTTTTCTGCACTTGGTGTTTTGATTATTATGTGATGGGAGGTATTTCTTTTCTGGTCTAGTCTATTTGGTATTCTATAGGCTTCTTGTATGTTTATGGGCATCTCGTTCTTTATATTAGGGAAGTTTTCTTTTATAATTTTGTTGAAGATATTTATTGGCCCTTTAAGTTGGGAATCTTCACTCTCATCTCTACCTATTATCCTTAGGTTAGATCTTCTCATTGTGTCCTGGATTTCCTGGATATTTTGTGTTAAGAACTTTTTGCATTTTGCATTTTCTTTGACAATTGTGTCAATATTTTCTGTGGTATTTTCTGTACCTGAGATTCTCTCTTCTATCTCTTATAGTCTGTTGGTGATGCTTGCATCTATGACTCCTGATTTCTTTCCTAGGCTTTCTATCTCCAGGGTAGTCTCCCTTTGTGGTTTCTTTATTGTTTCTACTTCCATTTTTTATGTCCTGGATGGTTTTGTTCAATCCCTTCACCTGTTTGGTTGTGTTCTCCTGGAATTCTTTAAGGGATTTTATGTTTTCTCTTTAAGGGCTTCTACCTGTTTACCTTTGATCTTCTCAAATTCTTTGAGAGTGTTATTTATGTCCTTCTTAAAGTTCTGTATCATCATCATTAGAAGTGATTTTAAATCTGAATCTTTCTTTCCTAGTGTTATGGGGAATTCAAGACATTCCTGTGTGGGAGAACTGTGTTCTAATGATGCCAAGTACCCTGGTTTGCCGATGCTTATGTTCTTGTGCTTGCCTTTTGCCATCTGGATCTCCTTAGTGCTACCTGCCCTGTCTTTGACTGGATCTTTCCTATTATCTTGGTTGTATCAGAACTGTGTGGGTGTGTGTTACTACTGGTGTTGGAGATGGGGCACAAGATCTGCTCAGTGCTCAGGCCCAGACCTAAGGAACCAGTGCTCTGGGCCAGGAGTGACTTCCTGGGTCCCAGTGGGTCCCGGTTACTCCCTGTTTGGGGTGGGTGTTGCTGTCTGCTTACCTAAGATACTGCCTGGGTTAGAGCTCCTGGAAGGCCCACTTCCTCTGGATTCTGTGAGATTGGGGGCAGAGCTGCCAACCAGGATCTGTTCAGTTCTTTGGCCCAGACCAGAAGGGAGTATGATATTTTCTAATGCCATGTATTTGCCTACAAAATTTATGATGTCCTTATTTTTGACAGCTGAATAAATTTCCATTCTGTAAATGAACCTATATTCTATATACATTTTTCAGTTGTGGGGCATCTGCTTTTTCTTGTCTAAAGCTAAACACTGAAGAGATGGAGAGGCCCTCTCCCGGATCTGAGGCCTGGCACAAACCACCACCTGGTCTGCTCCTTTGTGGACACCATATCCCAAGACATCCTAGAGAGACCACTAAATCCTGAGCAGCAGAGGAACAATTCAACTCAGAACGACAGACAACAAATCTTGAGACATCCTAGAGGAGCCACTGCACTCACAGCAATGGACACCTTATCCTGAGACATCCTAGAAGAGACTCTGCACCCAGAACAGCAGACACCTAGCTGGTCAGATACCTTGGAGACACCATACCCTGAGACATCCTAGAAGAACCACTGTACTCAGAGCAGCTGGAGCTCAAGATTAAAAGAACATAGAGACATCTGGACCCTGAGGAGATCAGACACAAGCAAGATAACTGGAAAGGCAGGCTCCAGTCAGAGACAGTGAGTACAGGTAGCCCTAGAGTTAACCAGATGGTGAAAAGCTTCACCTATTTTGTTGTGTTTTTTTTTTTTTTTTTTTTGTATTTCTTTAAGGGAATTATGTGTTTACATAATTAGGCTTCTGTCTACCTGTGTTCTGTATTTCTTTAAGGGGGTTAATTGTTTTTTTATAAAAGTCCTCTATCATCATCTTGACATATGATTATAAATTAGAGTCTTGCTTTTCTGGTGTGTTGGGGTATCCAAGGCTTGCTGTGGTGAACGAACTGGGTTCTCATGATGACAAGTATCCTTGGTTTCTGTCAATTTGGTTTTGGGCTTGCCTTTCACCATCTGGTTATCTCTGGTGTTAGCCTATCTTATTGTCTCTGAATGGAGATTGTTCATCCTGTGAGCCTGTGTACCTGTAATCTTAGGTGTGTCAGCACTCTTGGGAGACCAGCTGTCTCCAAGGGGGGGGGTTGGTTATGTGACACAGGGTTATATCTGAGGCACAAATAGAAACCAGAAGGATCCAATCCCCATCTGTTGAATGGTTCCTGTGCTATGTGTGCTCCTGGAAACAGGCAGCCTTGGGAGGTAAGAGGTAGGGGCAGAGTTAATGGTTTGCATATGGTTTTGTTTGTTTTCTTTTTTGTTTCTTGTTTTCGTGGGGTTTTGCCACAGAAAGAGATTTTATATCACTAAATATTATACACTTCACTTTATAAAAAAATAAAATTGTACTACACTTTAAAGAATTTTATAACTTAAAGGGATGCTAAATTCACATTGAATTGGACAAAAAAACATTTTAAGCACTAAAGAAACAATATTTTCTTGGTTACTAGAGGAGTCATCTTTCTCAATTTTAAGAATTGTACAAAGTACATAGCTTGTGTGATGATACATTGAAAGACAAAATTCTAAGAATCAGGTTCATTTAGAAAAGCTTATTTCTGTGAATTTGTGTTCATAAAATAAACATAAAGTCATAAACTGTAAAGTCATGCTGATGTAATCATTACTGCCTATTGCACAATGATTTTCCACCCTAATAAATTATGAATAAATATTATTTGAAAGATACAAAATATTTTTCTTGTTAAACAAAAAATATTTTTCTAAAATTGTCATTTTGGGTAGTAATCTAAATGTTAGGCTGGAACAAAGAAGTAGGCTTCAGACATGAAAGTGACTATGGGCTAGAACAGAGAATTAGGCTCAGATATTTTGGTCATCCTGAGAAGGCCTTAGAAACAATGGTCACAGGACTCTGTATATTGCCTTGCTTGTTCTTTGACTATTTGGATTTATTTTCTTGATAATTCCTTGACTATTTTCATCTATTGTATTGCTAGTTCATCAACCTAGAACTAACCATAATACTTCCATGTAATTAAAATGGTATAAAAGTAGGTTTGGGAAAAAAGGAAAAAGAACAAAACAACGGAACAAAAAAAAAAAAAAACAAACAAAACACACACACAAAAATTGTTATTTCCAGAATATTTCCATGAATGGACCTGTTGTGTCAGGGCAATACTTAAAAGACAGAAAACAAGAAAGAAAGAACCTGTTTCAAATCTAGAATCTGGTAGGATCCTAGTGATATTGTTGGGCCTTGGATGAGGTAACTCCATTTAACCTGCCACCTTCAGTCATGTAACACACAGGTAGAGGGTGTGATTAACAAGTCTCCACCTCCAGAGATTTAAATATTAATGAGTTATCTAAAGGCCAGGGGCATAGCTAATTAAGTTATTCCCTCTTCTTTTTCCCCTCCCTATAAAATTAGGCTCCTCTGGCCTTTGGCGGGGGAAGCGCATACCACCTACATCCATTTACCATGCCATGAGCAATAAAAGCTTTGGAAAACCAGACTCCACATGTCGCCTGATATGCCTGATATGCCTGATATGCCACCACCAGGTTCCCAGCCTTTGGAAACTTAAGCCACTCACTGCCAGCCTGTGGTGGCTGTACCAATATGGGACCCTCTGCTGCCAGCATGGGAAGCCCACCCGAGACCCTGATGCCAGACCGCTGTGAGAGACCTGGCCCCCGGACTCCCTCATCCCCCCCCTCCCGCGAGATTTATTCCCCACATGCTATGATCTACATTGGTCAAACATTGCACCCAGAAAGTTCAGCAAGATTATTACACACAGATTAACAAGGAGCTCAGGTTATATCAGCAAGCCAGAAGAGAGCAAGAGGTAGTGTGTGTGGGTTTGGGGGGAGGGGGGTGCACGCACACATGTGAGAGAGTGCATTTGGCTCATGTTCATAGATATAGTTTCATTATAGGAGCAATAGTTTGCACAAAACTTCTGTGAGCAAGAATTCTATGATGTACCCTGTCTCGAAAAAAACAAAAAAAAAGAATTCTATGATGTACAATATGCACCACACATTGTGACTGTCAATAATTTAGTTTGGCCCAAGGAGAATTTGTCATATTAAAGCTTCAACCCTCTCCTTCCACAATGGGTTCATATAGGATTTTCCATAGAACAGAGGCTATGTTCATTGAAATGCAAGTCACTTTAGCCACATAACACACACATGCATGCACAGAGAGAGAGAGAGAGAGAGAGAGAGAGAGAGACAGAGAGAGACAGAGAGAGACAGAGAGAGACAGAGAGAGACAGAGAGAGAGAGACAGAGAATCAAGAAACCTCAGGGTTTCCTTGGTGTACCATATATAATCTTCCTAATTACTGTCTGGTATCTGTCTAAAGCAAGCAAATTTATCCTTTTGTGGTGTGTTTCTATTGTCATCATCAATCAGAAAATGGAAGATATGAATGATACCATCCCAGTATAAAATGGATACTAATTACACCAAGGCAGTAGTAATAAAAGAGAGTTGGAACATATTTATTAATAACTGTAAGAAAGAAGAGATTAGTTTCAGGTTAAAAATTACTCTATAAAAGCTTAAACACCACAATCATCATCACAAAAAAATATATCTCACAAATCACAGTATTCTACCAAACTAAATTATACAGAACTTTATGCAAGAGGTTTGTATAAAAATGTACAATGATATTATTTTGGCTTAAATGCTTACCATTTAAAATACAAGTTTGAAAATTTATTCTATATCACCATTAATCAATGATGTCAGATTAACACTGGGTGAAAGATATTTTCATATTTTATAGTTATTAAAACAATTTAAAATGAATATTTGTCATTTCTGAGTGAAAATATTTCCAATTAATACCAAGTATAAGACTAACCTGTGGGAATTCTCTGGTAATGAGTAAGGTATCAATACTGATTACATACTTACAACTATATTTCTCTTTTTAAATAACATGTTTATATATACATATCTAGAAAGCAACTACCTATCAAGTTAGTCTGCTATATTGATGGATTTCATCCAAGGTTTGAGCTTGTGGACTAAATGATATGCCATATAGTTGGCATTTGTAAGGTTTGTCTCCAGTATGCATGTTGTGCTGTGTTTGAGGATATGATTTATGTGAAAAAAAATTTCACAACCTCTACAATAGTAATGCCTGTTCCCAAAATATATTTTGTGGTCATCTTGAAGGAATGGGGACCAAGAAAAGTAATTCACACATTCATTGCACGTATAAGGCTACTTTCCAGAATAGATTCTTTGATGCACTTGGAGAGTTGAGGACCAGTTTAAAAAAATTGCCCAATTTTTTATTCAAGAAGACTACCTCTTCTATGGATTCTGTAGTGAACTTGAACATTTGAGAATGGGATAAATTCCACATTCATTATATTTGTAATATTAGTTTCCAGTATGAATTTGGTGGTGAGCTTTAAGATCTGACAACTGTGAAAAAGATTTGCAAAATTCAATACATTTCTAAGATTTATCTCCATTATGGATTCTATGAAGAACTTGAAATTTTGAGGAATCTGTAAATTATTTCTCACACTTATTGTATTTGTAAGATTTGTTTTCAGTGTGGATTTTGTGGTGAACTTTCATTTGGTAAGACTGGTAAATTGTTTTCCACACTTATTTTATTCATATGGTTTATCTCTAGTATGTAATCTATTGTGAGTTTTAAGACTTAAGGACTGTGTAAAAGATTCCCCACATTCATCCTATTTTTAAGGTTTGTCTCCAGTATGGATTCTATGGTGAACTTTAAGACTTGAGGACCAGGTAAAAGACTTCCCACATTCATTACATTTGTAAGGTTTGTCTCCAGTATGGATTCTATGGTGAGCTTTAAGATCTGAAGACTGTATAAAACATTTGCCACATTTACTACATTTGTAAGGTTTGTCTCCTGTATGAATTCTGTGGTGAACATTAAGATCTGATGACTGTGTAAAAGATTTCCCACATTCATTACATTTGTAAGGTTTGTTGCCAGTATGGATTCTATGATGAACTTTAAGACCTGAAGACTGTGTAAAACATTTGCCACATTCACTACATTTGTAAGGGTTGTCTCCAATATGGATTCTGTGGTGAACCTTAAGTTCTGAGGACTGAGAAAAAGATATCCCACATTCATTACGTTTGTAAGGTTTGTCCTTGGTATGAATTCTATGGTGAACTTTAAGTCTTGAGAACTGTAGAAACAATTTCCCACATACATTACATTCGTAAGGTGTCTCTTGAGTAGAAATTCTGTAGTGAGCCTTAAGATTTGAGGACCGAGTTCTCTCAGGAGGAGTATCTGAAGTTTCCTGATCTGTTTCAGGAATGAAACAATTTTTTTTGCAAACAGATAATTTCCATAATCACATTTATCAGACTCTTCACTGACGTCTTTATATTCCCAGAATTTGTTTCTATGTAGAGGTGAAGGTTCAATACATGCAAATTTTTGTGTTATTTCCCTCGAAAAGTAATCCTGTGTAAATGCCTTTGTGAATAGCTTCTTGGTATGATCACAAGATAGACCTGAAAGTAATGAGAGCCTGTCATTATATGACATTTTGTAATTGGTTAAAAATAATACACATGCATAATTGAAGAAATATCAGTAACCTGAGGAGAATCATAGCAAAAGCATACAACACAGAACTGCAGTAATTTTATTCCAAAGAAACAAATTCCAAAAATATGTTAGGAGATATTTCATGAAATACATCATATATACATATATATATATATATATATATATATATATATATATATATATATGTGCATCATCAATAATTATTCAGTATAACAGATAACTTAAAACGAACTTGTTGCAACTAACATGCAGTAATAACAAAAGATATCTACTCAGTATGAAATTCAATTACCAATACAGATGCAAGTAATTATTCCAATGACAGAATAATGAAAAGGAAGAACTAGAATAACTTTCTTGAAATTGAATACTGCTGTAAAAGTAAATAATAGATTTAGCATCAATAAGAATATGTATTAAAAATAATGAAATATATATTAAAATTTTAATGTTTCGGGTAAAAAGCATAACACATGCATAAAGATAAAGGATTTAAAAATGTGCTCAAAACTAACAAAATACAACATATAGAAGAAGCAAGTCATGACTGGGGCAAGTGGTGAATAGAGAGTAGATACAATAGAAGAAATTGATAGATTAGTTAAAGATAGGGTTACATCTAAAAAAAATTATGACACAAAACATCTGTTGAGAACTGCACTGCCCCACCTTTGGGGGCCAAAATGTTGCAGACCACTCTGTCAATGTTGGAACCAGCACTGCCAAAAGCCTTGGGGGCTAAACTGTTAGAGCCCGCACTGCCACAAGCTGCTCCGGACCGCAGGTCCGGGTTCAGCAAGAGAGAGAGTGAGGATGGACTCGAAGAATTGAGACCAGACAGAGTGTGATTCAATACCATTTATTCTTCAGTCTCTCTTCTTCTCTCCAAGTCCCAAGTCTTGAGTTCCTAGTCCCTAGTTCCTAGTCTCTCTTCCAAGTCTCAGGTGTCTAATCCAAGTGTCTCAAATTCCTAATTCCAAGTTCTTCCTCCAAGTGCCAAGTGCCTAATGTCTAATTTCTAATTCTAAGTTCTTCCTCCAAGTGCCAAGTGCCTAATACTAATACTAATGTCAAGTGTCTAATTCCTAGTTCCAAGTTCTCCTTCTAGGTGTCTAGTCCAAGTGTCTAATAATTTCTTCTGAGTTCTCTAGTCCAAGTGTCTTCTACCTAATGCCTTCTGTCTAATGCTCTGTCTTCTGTCTGCCTCTCGCCTTTTATACATCTCACTTCTAAGTCACCCTCTTAAGTCACACCCTTAAATCACGCCTTTAAATCTAAGTCATGCCCTTAAGTCACACTCCTTTAGGTCTCACACACCCAAGGAAAAATCCTGGGTATCTAAAACAAGATGTTATCAGAGTGTGCTCAGCTGTTGTAGGCTATTGTAAACAAGGCTCTTGTCAGGGTATATGGCTCGAGATGGCTGCAAGGATGATACCTGCCTTCTGTCGGCTCCCCACAAACATCCTGGAAATCAAGGATACTATGATAAGACCTAAGGTAAGAATAATAGGAATAGAAAAAGGTGAATAGTCTAAGCTCCAGTGCATAGAAAACATTTTCAATAAAATCATAGAGGAAATTTTTCCTACTTAAAGAAAGTGATGCCTCCCCCTGCCAGTCTGCAACTCCAAATGTATTTGTGGCAGATGAGGATGTCAGCCCCCTACCCAATCCCACAGCCTATGTGTCTCAAAGTACATCTGCCATAATCAGGAAGAGAGGTGGACTTCCCTTCCCCAAGACCATAAAGCCAGCAGGCCTCCAAGGAGGTCTGCCCAAACCAGGTACACAAGGACACTGGGACACAGGAACACAACAGCTATAATCCAGCTATAATCCCAGAAAAACAAAGCCTGCCCTAACCAAAGAATGTACTTCTTCTCTACCAGATGACCTGTTCTAACCAGGAGATACATCTCTACCTGCATCCATGGAGTCTGTTTCAGTCCAAGACACCCAGGACAGTTAACCAGACAGATACCAGATGGCAAAAGTCAAGCACAAGAACATTTTTTAATTTGACATCACCAGAACTGAGTTCTCATACCAAAACAAGGCCCAGATATCTGAACACAAACAAAGATCAAAATTCTAACCTGAAATCTCATCTTAGGAAGATTATAGCCATATTAAAGAGGATATACATACCTCCTTAAAGAAATACAGGAAACCACATGCAAACAGGTAGAAGCCCTTAAAGAGGAAACAAAAAATCCCTTAAAGAAATACAGGAAAAGTGAGTGCACCCCGGATACCACCAGACACATTCTGGAGGATCCATAGAACCCATAGCCAGAGCTAGCACTCCCCTTCCTCCTCTGCTTGCCCCTCTTCCGCTCTGAGGCCTGGGCCAGACCTCTGCCCAGCTAGCCTGTGAGTGCACCCCGGATACCGCCAGACACATTCTGGGGGATCCATAGAACCCATAGCCAGCGCTAGCACTGCCCCAACATATAACAAAGACATATGCTCCACTATGTTCATAGCAGCCTTATTTATAATAGCCAGAAGCTGGAAAGAACCCAGATGCCCTTCAACAGAGGAATGGATACAAAAAATGTGGTACATTTACACAATGGAATATTACTCAGCTATTAAAAATAATGAATTCGGGAAATTCTTAGGTAAATGGATGGAACTAGAAAATATCATCCTGAGTGAGGTAACCCAATCACAAAAGAACACACATGGTATTTACTCACTGATAAGTGGAGATTAGCCCAAAATTTGAAACAACAATGATTCAACTACCAGATGACATGAAGCTCATGAAGAAGAAAGAACAAGGGAGGATGCCTAGGTCTTTCTTAGAAGGAGTAACAAAATACCCAAGGGAGCAAATATGGAGACAAAGTGTGGGATAGAATCTGAAGGGGGGTTGTAGGGAGACCATTCCATCTGAGTATTCATTCCATGGGCAGTCACCAAAAATAGACGCTGATAGGGATGTCAGGATGGGAAAGCTGACAGCAGCCTGATAAGGCTGTCTCCTTAGAGGTCCTCCAGAGTCTGACATACCCAGAGACAGATACCCACAGCTATCCATTAATCTGATCAAAGGTTCCCAATGGAGGAGTTAGAGAGTAAATTGAAGGAACCTTAAGGGCTGGTGGCCCCGTGAGGAGAGCAACAATACCAACCAGCCAGAGCTCCCCAGGGTCTAAACCACCAGCCTAGGAGCACATATGGAGAGACACATGACTCCAGCTGTATATGTAGGGGAGGATGGCCTTGTTGGGCATAGGTGGGAGACAAGGTCATTGGTACCCTGAAGGCTGAGCACTGAGGGGGGGGGATCTGAGGGTGGGGAGGGGGGCTGGGGGTAGGTGGGTAAACACCTTCATAGAAGCAGGAGGAGGGGGGATGGAATAAGGGGTTCCTGGGTGGTGGGGGAAATATGGTAAGGGGATAAAATTTGAAATGTAAATATTATATCCAATAAAAGAAAGGAAAAAATAGAAAAGTGGTTAGAACCAATATTCTTAATAAAATGTCAGCCCTCTTTAATAAAAAAAAAACTATCTTGATACTAAAATTTGTTTTGAGAATTGTATATTGCAGAATGATCAGCCTTGGGGTATCTACTCAACAAGCAAGCTGGGCAGACCTGCTCAAACCTCTGAGGTCCGGGAATTCCATCTGGAGGCAGCGAAGACACAGTATCAGAGGCTTGTCAATTTGCTCTCCCCCCACTCCTCTTCTAATATCTCAATGCCCATAATCAGCTTGAAGAAGCTAATGATGAGTCAGCGCCCCTATTCCCTGGGCTTGGGGACTAAGGTGATAAATGTTGAACTATCTCTAGGGAAAAGTAGTGGTTTTGTCGGAATAGAGAGGATTAGCTAGGATTTATTGCATAGCCATAACCTATTAGTAGAAATCTGTATAATTAATATCAAGATGAAGATATAAATTCTTAAATGGCACCAATTTACTTTGTTTACAAATTTTAAGGTTTTTATTGGGCATGAGCTTCTTAGTGATATAAGAGTGAGATGAATATTGTTACTCTCATAGGCATTGTACCAGTATAACACATTTAGGAATACAAAGCTTAGACCCAGTCCTTCCTTAACTTTTTTAACAGATTTGAGATGGTCAGCCTGTGAGTTAAGGGACTATAGCAAATTCATGACTTGGAGTTTATTATAAGGGTGTTCTCTATGTTTTATTTAGAAATAGCTGAGTGGAGTTAACAGGCAACAGTCCAGATTACCTTACATGGATAGCTGGTTTTCAAAACATCAGAAATCCTTAGAATTGACATGACAAACATTTCAGTATTAATGTTCATTTTCATTAGAGACCTGTCTGCTCCGGACAGCTTCCTATATTGAATTCTAAGAAGAAATTGAGCATCCTTGGAGTTACTCCAGCTATGGTGAGACAGCCACTAGGCAAGAATTGCCACTTTCCTTCTACAGACAAATTACTGTCCAGAAAAGGACACACTTGCAGAATGGTCGACTGATTATATCTGCCTAGACAGAGTAATCAGCCCTTAATAATTCTGCAGCACTAAGATTTGTCAGATGATCCTGGGCCAGAAGGCAGAAGAACAGATGCTCCAACATTTTGAAGTAGAGCGAGTGTCCAGGTGTTCAGAGGTCTCTATAAATTGGCTAAGTTTTAGAAACTATGATTTGTGCTTCCCACAATTATAGTTAACTCAGTCATTCTGGATTTCTGAAGAAATTGAAAACATATAGCTATTGACCTTAAGAGAAAAGATTTGAGTGGATGGTCGTCAGCTGACATTCATCCTAAAGCCAGGTTCAGAACTAAATGTTTTAGTTAGAATAGATGACAGAGGAGCTGGTCAGTCAACAAAAGTATGGACTGGGTATTAGGACTATCCTGTACCTCACTGGTACAAATTGGCATAATTATGCTCTAATTGTATTTTGAGAGAAAAGTTTCATTTTAACAGGAAGGGTGATGTGTAGGAGGAGCTAAGGTAGGAGGAGTACTGAGAGGAAGAAAAGGAGTAAGAAGAGGAGAAGAGGAAGGAGAGGAGAAGCTAGGTGATGAAAGAGAAAGAGGGGGGAGACAGGGAGGCAGATATTCATGTATCTCCAACAGTCAAAGATAGTTGTTATATCTAGGTTGGTCAGTGGGTTACACCTCTGATTGAACAATATCAAACTTATAAAGCCTATGATTAACATTATTTTTAAAAAATGTATAAATGCAAAAAGGGAAAGGGGGCATGGGATAGGGGTTTCCTAAGGGGGGTGGGGGGGAATGGGGATAGTAGATGCCATCTGAAGTGTAAATAAAATATCTAATAAAAAATAAATACAGGAAAATACAATCAAACATGTGAAACAATTGAAACAAACCTGTCAAAAACCTAAAATTGAAATAGAAACAATAAAGAAGTCACAAACAGAGGCAGCCCTGAAGATGAAAAACATAGGAAACTGGTCAAAAACTACTTATATAAGCATAACCAACAGATACAAGGGACGGAAGAGAGAATCTCAAGTGTAGACCATACCAATGAAGATCTGGACACGTGGAAGAACAAAAACACAAGAGATAAAATGTTACTAGTCCAAAACATTTGGGAAATTTGGGACACAATGAAAAGACCAAATGTAAGATTTATAGGAATAGAAGAATATAAAGATCCTCAGTTCGAAGGGCCAGAAAATACCTTAAACAAAATCGTAGATGAAACTTTCCTAACCTAAAGAAAGAGATGGCCATAAATGTAAAAGAAGGCTTTGGAACAACAAATAAATTGAACCATTAAAGAAAATCCCCTAACACATAAAAACAAAAACACTAAATTTACAGAACAATGTGAGGAGCTGACAGAAGGCGGCTATCATCCTTGCAGCCATCTTGAGCCATATACCCTGACAAGAGCCTTGATTGCAATAGCCTACAACAGCTGAGCACACTCTGATAACATCTTGTTTTAGATACCCAGGATTTTCCCTTCAGTGTGTGAGACTTAAGGTGTGATTTAGAGATAAGACTTAAGGGCATGACTTAAGTGTGTGACTTAGAAGTGAGACATATAAAAGGCAAGAGGCAGACAGAAGAAATTATTATTAGACACTTGGGACTTGAGACAGGCAACTAGGAATTAGACACTTGTACTTGGAAGAGTACTTGAGACTTTGGATTAGACACTTGGATTAGACACTCAACACTTTGAAAGAGAACTAGGAATTAGACACTTGTATGTGGAAGAGTACTTGAGACTTGAGGCAGGTAACTCCGAACTGGGAAAGAGACTAGAAACTTAGAACTAGGAACTAGGGACTTGGAAAGAGAGAAGAGAGACTGAAGAATAAATGGGATTGAATCACAGTATGGTCTCCATTCTTCCTGTCCATCCTCTCTCTCTTGCTGAACCATGACCCACAGACTGGAGCATCTTGGGGCAGTGCAGGCTCTAACAACTTAGCCCCCAAGGCTTTTGGCAGTGCACATTCCAACATTGACAGAGTGGTCCACAACATTTTGGTCCCCAGTGTGGGGCAGCTCAGGCCACAACAGAACAAAAAATAATATTGAAAAGGTGTAAGAAAAAGGTGAAGTAACATGAAGGCAGACCTTTAAAAAAAAAGCACTAAATTTACCAAGAAAAACTCTAGAAGACAAAAGATCCTGAAGAGATGTCTTGCAAATTGTGAAAAGCCAGAGACGACAACTGAAGCCATAAAATATCTTCTGGGGAATGACCATCTCTGACCTCAAGCTGCACTACAAAGTAGAAGTGATTAAAAAGAAACTACATGGTAGAGGTACAGAGATAGGCAAGAAGATCAATGGAATAGAATTGAAGATCCAGAAATGAACCCACACACGTATGGTCACTTGAACTTTGACAAAGGAGCTAAAACCATCCAGTGGAAAAAAAGACAGCATTTTCAACTAATGGTGCTTGTTCAACTGGAGGTCAGCATGTAGAAAAATGCACATCAATCCACTCTTATCCTCTTGTACAAAGCTCAACTCCAAGTGGATAAAGGACATTCACATAAAGCCAGATACACTGAAACTAATAGAAGAGAAGTTGGGGAAGACCCTCGAATACCTGGGCACAGGGGGAAAGTTCCTGAACAGAACACCAATGGCGTATGCTCTAAGATCAAGAACTGACAAATGGGACCTCATCAAATTGCAAAGTTTCTGTAAGGCAAAAGACACTGTCATTAACACAAAACAGCAAACAACAGATTGGGAAAAGATCATTACCGATCCTAGATCTGATAGAGGGCTAATAACGAATACATATAAAGAACTCAAGAAATTAGACTCCAGACAACCAAATAAGCCTATTAAAAAATGGGGTACAGAGATAAACAAAAAATTCTCAACTGAGGAAACTCGAATGGCCGAGAAGCACCTAAAGAAATGCTCAACACCCTTAGTCACCAAGGAAATCCAAATCAAAACAACCCTGATATTCCACCTCACACCAGTCAGAATGGCTAAAATCAAAAACTCAAGTGATGGTAGATGCTGGCAAGAATGTGGAGAAAGAGGAACACTCCTCCATTGCTGGTGGATTGCAAGCGGGTACAACTACTCTGGAAATCAGTCTGGTGGTTCCTCAGAAAATTGGAAATAGCACTGCCTGAAGACCCAGCTATACCACTCCTGGGCATATACCCAGAAGATGCTCCAACATATAACAAGGACATATGCTCCACTATGTTCATAGCAGCCTTATTTATAATAGCCATAAGCTGGAAAGCACCCAGATGTCCTTCAACAGAGGAACAGATACAAAAATGTGGTACATATACACAATGGAGTATGGCTCAGATATTAAAAGTAATGAATTTGAGAAATTCTTACGTAAATGGATGAAACTAGAAAATATCATCCTCCTTCTGGTCTGGGCCAGAGCATTGAGCAAATCTTGGGTGGCAGCTCTGTCCCCAACCTCCAAGAACCCAGAGGAAGCCGGGATCCCAGACGCTCTAACTCCGGAAGTGTCTTAGGTAAGCAGAGAGCAAGGCCCGCCCTAAACAGGGAGTAACTAGGACCCACAAGGACCCAGGAAGTCACTCCCATCATGGAACACTGGTTCCTTCCGGTCTGGGCCAGAGCACTGAGCAGATCTTGGGTGGCAGCTCTGTCCCCAACCTCCAAGAACCCAGAGGAAGCCGGGATTCCAGGTGCTCTAACTTGGACAGTGTCTTAGAAACTAGTTCTCAGATCTGAGGCCTTGATCAGACCTCTGCCAGGTCTGCTGTTGTGTGGACCCCGGATTCCACCTGAGACATACTGGAAAGTCCACTCAACCCAGAGCCACAGAGGAACAACTGAACTCAGAGCATCAGACAACATATCCTGAGATATTCTAGAGGAGACACTGCACCCAGAACTGCAGACACCTAGCTGGACTGCTACCTTGGAGGCACCATATCCTGAGGCATCCTAGAGGTACCACTGTAATCAGTGCAGCTGGAAAAATCACAGAGACATCTGGACCCCTAGAAGATCAGACACAAGCTAGATAACTGGAAAGGCAGGCTTCAGTCAGAGACAGCAAGTACAGGGAGCACTAGAGTTAACCAGATGGCAAAAGGCAAGAGCAAGAACATAAGCAACAGAAACCAAAGTTACATGGCATCATCAGAACTCAGCTCCCCCATCAGAGCAAGCCCTGAACACCCCATCACACCAGAAAAGCAGGAATCAGAATTAAAATCACTTCTCATGATGATAATAGAGGGCTTTAAGAACGACATAAATAACATTCTCAAAGAACTTAAGGAAAGCACTGGTAGACAGATAGAAACCCTTAAAGAGGAAACACAAAAATCCCCTAAGGAATTGCAAGAAAATGCAACCAAATGGGAGAAGGAATTAAACAAAACCATACAGGATCTAAAAATGGAAGTAGAAACAATAAAGAAATCTCAAAGGGAGACTACCCTGGAGATAGAAAACCTAAAAAAAAAAGATAAGGGAGTCATAGACACAAGTATTACCAACAGAATACAAGAGATGGAAGAGAGAATCTCATGTGCAGAAGATACCATGGAAAACATTGACACAACTGTCAAAGAAAATGCAAAATACAAAAAGCTACTAACCCAAAATATATAAGAAATCCAAGACACAATGAGAAGGCCAAACCTAAGGATAATAGGTATAGATGAGGGGGAAGACTCCCAACTTAAAGGACCAGTAAATATCCTCAACAAAATTATAGAGGAAAACTTCCCTAACCTAAAGAAAGAGATGTCCATAAATATACAAGAAGCCTACAGAACCCCAAATAGTTTAGACCAGAAAAGAAATACTTCCCGCCATATAATACTCAAAACATCAAATGTACAAAACAAAGAAAAAATACTAAAGCAGTAAGGGAAAAAAGGTAAAGTAACATATAAAGGCAGACCTATAAAAATTACACCATACTTCTCACCAGAGACCATAAAAGCCAGAAGATCCTGACCGCTATCATACAGACCTTAAGAGAACACAAATGCCAGCCCAGACTACTATACCCAGCAAAACTGTCAATCATTATTGATGGAGAACCCAAAATATTGCATGACAAATCCAAATTTACACAGTATCTCAACACAAATCCAGCACTTCAAAGAATAATTGGTGGAAAACTCCAACACAAGGAGGGAAACTACAACCTAGAAAAAGCAAGAAAGTAATCTTCCAAAAACCATAAAAGAAGGTAGCTACACAAACATATCTCTACGGATGTTAGCCCAAAGGCTTGGATTAGCGAAGACTCAACTCGCAGACCACATGAAGCTCATGAAGAAGGAAGACCAAAGGGGGATGCCTCAGTTCTACTTAGAATGAGAAACAAAAATGCTCAAGGGAGCAAATAGGGAAACAAAACATGGAACAGAAACTGAAGGAGGGGCCATCAGGAGACCATTCCACCTGGGTATTCATCCCATGTACAGCCACCTAAGCTAAACACTGTTGTGGATGGCTGGAAGTGCATAATCTGAGGAACATGATATAGCTGTCTCCTCAGAGGTCTGCCAAAGACTAACACACTCAGAGGTTGATGCTCACAGTTAACCACTGATATGATCAATGGAGAACTTAGTGAGAGGACTGAAGGAGCAGAAAGGGTTAGTGACCCCAGGTGGAAAGCAACAATACCAACAACCAGAGCCCCTCAGGGTCTAAACCACCAGCCTGGGAACACATAGGGAGGTACCCAAGACTCCAGAGGTATATGTAGGGGAGGATGACCTTGTCGGGCATAGGTGGGAGAGGACATTCTTGGTCCCATAAAAAAAAAATGAACACAGAGTGGGGGGGGGGGTAATGTGAGGGCAGGGAGGGGATAGTGAGGGGGTGTAGGTGCGGTCACTGCCTCATAGAAGCATGAGGAGGGGGATGGGATAGGAGGTTTCTGGGTGGTGGGAGGAAGTAGGCTAAGGGGATAAAATCTGAAACGTAAATACTACAACCAATTTTAACAAGCCAAAAAAAAGTTGTGAGAACCAACATCTTTTAAAAAAGTCAGCCCCCTGGGGGGGGGAATTTTTTTTCTTTTTTTTCTTTTTTTTTTTAGATCTTTCATTTACACTTCAGATACCATCCCGTTTCCCCATTCCCCCCCCCGTAGAAAACCCCGAACCCATGCCCCCGTTTCCTTTTTGCATTTATACATTTTTTAAGAAATGTTAATCATAGGCTTTATAAGTTTGGTATTGTTCAATCAGAGGTGTAACCCACTACCCAACCTAGATATATCAACTATCTTTGACTGGTGGAGATACATAAACATCTGCTTCCCTGTTTCCCCCCTCTATCTCTCTTTCATCACCTAGCTTCTCCTCTCCTTCTTCTTCTCCTCTTCTTACTCCTTTTCTTCCTCTCAGTACTCCTCCCACCTTAGCTCCTCCTACACATCACCCTTCCTGTTAAAAGGAAACTTTTCTCTCAAAATACAATTAGAGCATAATTATGCCTATTTGTACCAGTGAGGTACAAGATAGTCCTAATACCCAGTCCATCCTTTTGTTGACTAACCAGCACCTCTGTCATCTATCCTAATTAAAACACTTAGTTCTTAACCTGGCTTTTTCCTTGGCTTTAGGATGAATGTCAGCTGATGACCATACACTCAGATCTTTTCTCTCAAAGTAAATAGCTATAAGTTTTCAACCCCATCAGAAATCCAGAATGACTGAGTTGACTATAATTGTGGGAAGCACCAAGCATAGCTTCTAAAACTTAGCCAATTTATAGAGACCTCTGAACACCTGGACACTCCCTCTACTTCGAAACGTTGGAGCATCTGTTCTTCTGCCTTCTGGCCCAGGATCATCTGACAGACCTTAGTGCTGCAGAATTATTAAGGGCTGATTACTCTGTCTAGGCAGATATAATCAGTCGACTATTCTGCAAGTATGTCCTTTTCTGGACAGTAATTTGTCTGTAGAAGGAAAGTGGCAATTCTTGCCTAGTGGCTGTCTCACCACAACTGGAGTAACTCCAAGGATGCTCAATTTCTTCTTAGAGTTTAACATAGGAAGCTGTCCGGAGCAGACAGGTCTCTAATGAAAATGAACATTAATACTGAAATGTTTGTCATGTCAATTCTAAGGATTTCTGATGTTTTGAAAACCAGCTATCCATGTAAGGTAATCTGGACTGTTGCCTGTTAACTCCACTCAGCTATTTCTAAATAAAACATAGAGAACACCCTTATAATAAACTCCAAGTCATGAATTTGCTATAGTCCCTTAACTCACAGGCTGACCATCTCAAATCAGTTAAAAAAGTTAAAGAAGGACTGGGTCTAAGCTTTGTATTCCTAAGTGTGTTATACTGGTACAATGCCTATGAGAGTAACAATATTCATCTCACTCTTATATCACTAAAAAGCTCATGCCAATGAAAACCTTAAAATTTGTAAACAAAGTAAATTGGTGCCATTTAAGAATTTATATCTTCATCTTGATATTAATTATACAGATTTCTACTAATAGGTTATGGCTATGCAATAAACCCTAGCTAATCCTCTCTATTCCGACAAAACCACTACTTTTTCCTAGGGAGACAGCCCAACATTTACCACCTTAGTCCCCATGCCCAGGGAATAGGGGCGCTGACTCATCATTAGCTTCTTCAAGCTGATTATGGGCGTTGAGATATTAGAAGAGGGGTGGGGGGGAGAGCAAGTTGACAATCCTCTGATGCTGTGTCTTCGCTGCCTCCAGATAGAATTCACGGACCTCAGAGGTTTGAGCAGGTCTGCCCAGCTTGCTTGTTGAGTAGATACACCAAGGTTGATCATTCTGCAATATACAATTCTCAAAACAAATTTTAGTATCAAGATAGGTTTTTTTTTTTTAAAGAGGGCTGACATTTTATTAAGAATGTTGGTTCTAACCGCTTTTCTATTTTTCCCCTTTTATTGGATATAATATTTACATTTCAAATTTTATCCCCTTACCATATTTCCCCCACCACCCAGGAACCCCTTATCCCATCCTCCCTCCTCCTGCCTCTATGAAGGTGTTTACCCACCTACCCCCAGCCTCCCTCCCCACCCTCAGATTCCCCCCCTCAGTGCTCAGCCTTCAGGGTACCAATGATCTTGTCTCCCACCTATGCCCAACAGGGCCATCCTCCCCTACATATACAGCTGGAGTCATGTGTCTCTCCCTATGTGCTCCTGGGCTGGTGGTTTAGACCCTGGGGAGCTCTGGCTGGTTGGTATTCTTGCTCTCCTCACAGGGCCACCAGCCCTTATGGTTCACGGTTCCTTCAATTTACTCTCTAACTCCTCCATTGGGAACTTTGATCAGATTAATGGATAGCTGTGGGTATCTGTCTCTGGGTATGTCCGACTCTGAGAGACCTCTAAGGAGACAGCCTTATCAGGCTGCTGTCAGCTTTCCCATCCTGACATCCCTATCAGCGTCTATTTTTGGTGACTGCCTATGGAATGAATACCCAGACACAATGGTCTCCCTACAACCCCCCCTTCAGATTCTGACCCACACTTTGTCTCCATATTTGCTCCCTTGGTTATTTAGTTACTCCTTCTAAGAAAGACCTAGGCATCCTCACTTGTTCTTTCTTCTTCATGAGCTTCATGTCGTCTGGTAGTTGAATCTTTGTTGTTTCAAACTTTTGGGCTAATCTCCGCTTATCAGTGAGTAAATACCATGTGTGTTCTTTTGTGATTGGGTTACCTCACTCAGGATGATATTTTCTAGATCCATCCATTTACCTAAGAATTTCTCGAATTCATTATTTTTAATAGCTGAGTAATATTCCATTGTGTAAATGTACCACATTTTTTGTATCCATTCCTCTGTTGAAGGGCATCTGGGTTCTTTCCAGCTTCTGGCTATTATAAATAGGGCTGCTATGAACATAGTGGAGCATATGTCTTTGTTATTTGTTGAGGCATTTTCTGGGTATATACCCAGAAGTGGTATAGCTGGGTCCTCAGGTAGTGCTATGTCCAATTTTCTGAGGAACCGCCAGACTGACTTCCAAAGTGGTTGTACCAGCTTGCAACCCCACCAACAATGCAGGAGTGTTCCTCTTTCTTCACATCCTCGCCAGCATCTACTATCACCTGAGTTTTTGATCTTAGCCATTCTGACTGGTGTGAGGTGGTATCTCAGTGTTGTTTTGATTTGCATTTCCCTGATGACTAAGGATGTTGAGCATTTCTTAAGGTGCTTCTCGGCCATTCGAGTTTCCTCAGTTGAGAATTCTTTGTTTAGCTCTGTACCCCATTTTTTAATGGGGTTATTTTGTTGTTTGGCGTCTAATTTCTTGAGTTCTTTGTAAATATTAGATATTAGCCCCCTATCAGATGTAGGATTGGTAATGATCTTTTCCCAATCTGTTGGTTGCCGTTTTGTCTTGTTGACAGTGTCCTTTGCCTTACAGAAGCTTTGCAATTTGATGAGGTCCCATTTGTCGATTCTTGATCTTAGAGCATAAGCCATTGGTGTTCTGTTCAGGAACTTTTCCCCTGTGCCTAGGTATTCGAGGGTCTTCCCCAACTTCTCTTCTAATATTTTCAGTGTACCTGGCTTTATGTGAAGGTCCTTTATCCACTTGGAGTTGAGCTTTGTGCAAGGGGATAAGAATGGATTAATTTGCATTCTTCTACATGTTGACCTCCAGTTGAGCCAGCACCACTTGTTGAAAATGCTGTCCTTTTTCCACTGGATGAATTTAGCTCCCTTGTCAAATATCAAGTGACCATAGGTATGCGGGTTCATTTCTGGGTCTTCAATTCTGTTCCATTGATCGTCCTTTCTGTCTCTGTACCAATACCAAGCAGTTTTTATCACTACTGCTCTGTAGTACAGTTTGAGGTCCGGAATGGTGATTCCCCCAGAGGTTCTTTTATTGTTGAGAATAGTTCTCGCTATCCTAGGTTTTTTGTTATTCCAAATGAATTTGTAAATTGCTCTTTCTATCTCTATGAAGAATTGATTTGGAATTTTGATGGGTATTGCATTGAATCTGTAGATTGCTTTTGGCAGGATAGCCATTTTTACTAAGTTAATCCTGCCAATCCAGGAGCATGGGAGATCTTTCCATCTTCTGAGATGTTCTTCAATTTCTTTCTTCAGAGACTTGAAGTTCTTGTCATACAGATCTTTCACTTGCTTTGTTAGATTCACTCCAAGATAATTTATTTTATTCGTGGCTATTGTGAAGGGTGTCATTTCCCTGATTTCTTTCTCTGCCTGTTTATCCTTTGAGTAGAGGAAGGCTACTGATTTGTTTGAGTTGATTTTATATCCAGCCACATTGCTAAAGTTGTTTATCAGGTTTAGGAGTTCTCTGGTGGAAGTTTTAGGTTCACTTAAGTATACTATCATATCATCTGCAAATAGTGAAATTTTGACTTCTTCCTTTCCTATCTGTATCCCTTTGACTTCCTTTTGTTGTCTAATTGCTCTAGCTAAGACTTCCAGTACTATATTGAATAGGTAAGGTGAGAGTGGGCAGCCTTGCCTAGTCCCTGATCTTAGTGGGATTGCTTCAAGTTTCTCTCCATTTAGTTTGATGTTGGCTACTGGCTTGCTGTATATTGCTTTTACTATGTTTAGATATGGGCCTTGTATTCCTGATCTTTCCAAGACTTTTAACATGAAGGGATGTTGAATTTTGTCAAATGCTTTCTCAGCATCTAGTGATATGACCATGTGGTTTTTCTCTTTGAGTTTATTTATGTAGTGGATTACATTGATGGATTTCCGAATATTGAACCATCCCTGCATTCCTGGGATAAAGCCTACTTGATCTTGATGGATAATTGTTTTGATGTGTTGTTGGATTCGGTTTGCGAGAATTTTATTGAGTATTTTTGCATCAATATTCATAAGAGAGATTGGTCTGTAGTTCTCTTTCTTTGTTGGGTCTTTCTGTGGTTTAGGTATGAGTGTAATGGTAGCTTCATAGAATGAATTGGGTAGTGTTCCTTCTGTTTCTATTCGATGGAATAACTTGAAGAGGATTGGTATTAGGTCTTCCTTGAAGGTCTGAAAGAATTCTGCACTGAAACCATCTGGCCCCGGACATTTTTTGGTGGGAAGATTTTTAATGACTGTGTCTATTTCTTTAGGCGTTATGGGACTGTTTAGGTGGTTTATCTGCTCCTCGTTTAACTTTGGTACCTGGTATCTATCTAGAAAATTGTCCATTTCCTCCAGATTTTCCAATTTTGTTGAGTATAGGCCTTTGTAGTAGGATCTGATAATTTTTTTAATTTCCTCTGTTTCTGTTGTTATGTCTCCCTTTTCAGTTCTGATTTTATTAATTTGAATGCTGTCTCTGCACCCTTTGGTTAGTCTGGCTAAGGGTTTGTCTATCTTGTTGATTTTCTCAAAGAACCAGCTCCTGGTTTTGTTGATATTTTGTATAGTTCTTTTTGTTTGGACTTGGTTGATTTCAGCCCTGAGTTTGACTATTTCCTGCCGTCTACTCCTCTTGGGTATACTAGCTTCTTTTTGTTCTAATGCTTTCAGGTTTGCTGTCAAGTTGTTGATGTATGCTCTTTCCACTTTCTTTTTGTGAGCACTTAGAGCTATGATTTTTCCTCTTAGTACTGCTTTCAATGAGTCCCACATGTTTTGATATGATGTGTCCTCATTTTCATTTAAATCTAAAAAGTCTTTAATTTCTTTCTTAATTTCTTCCTTGACCAAGTTATCATTGAGTAGAGCATTGTTCAGTTGCCAAGTGTATGTCGGTTTTCTGATGTTTTTGTCCATGTCAAAGACAAGTCTTAATCCATGGTGGTCTGATAAGGTGCTGGGGATTATTTCAATCTTTTTGTATCTGTTGAGGCCTGTTTTGTGACCAATTATATGGTCTATTTTCGAGAAGGTACCATGAGGTGCTGAGAAGAAGGTGTATTCTTTTGTTTTAGGATGAAATGTTCTATAGATGTCAGTTAAGTCCAATTGGTTCATAACTTCTGTTAGTTTCATTGTGTCTCGATTTAGTTTCTGTTTCCATGATCTGTCCATAGCTGAGAGTGGGGTGTTGAAATCTCCCACTATTATTGTGTAGGGTGCAATGTATGCTTTAAGTTTTAGTAAAGTGTCTTTTATGTATGTGGGTGCCCTTACATTTGGGGCATAGATGTTGAGAATTGCAAGTTCCTCTTGGTACATTTTTCCTTTCATGAATATGAAGTGTCCTTCTTTATCTTTTTTGATTACTTCTGGTTGAAAACTGATTTTATTTGATATTAGAATCGCTACTCCAGCTTGTTTCTTGGGACCATTTGCTTGGTAGATTGTTTTCCAACCTTTTACTCTGAGGTAGTGTCTGTCCTTTCCACAGAGGTGCGTTTCCTGAATGCAGCAAAATGTTGGGTCCTGTTTACGTATCCAGTCTGATAGTCTATGTCTTTTTACTGGAGAATTGAGTCCATTGATATTAAGAGATATTAAGGAAAAATGAGTGTTGTTTCCTGTTATTTTTGTTATTGGCAGTGGAGATATGTTTGTGTAGCTACCTTCTTTTACGGTTTTTGGAAGATTACTTTCCTGCTTTTTCCAGGTTGTAGTTTCCCTCCTTGTGATGGAGTTTTCCACCAATTATCCTTTGAAGTGCTGGGTTTGTGTTGAGATACTGTGTAAATTTGGATTTGTCATGGAATATTTTGGTTTCTCCATCAATAATGATTGACAGTTTTGCTGGGTATAGTAGTCTGGGCTGACATTTATGTTCTTTTAGGGTCTGTATGATATCAGTCCAGGATCTTCTGGCTTTTATGGTCTCTGGTGAGAAGTCTGGTGTAATTCTTATAGGTCTGCCTTTATATGTTACTTTGCCTTTTTCCCTTACTGCTTTTAGTATTTTTTCTTTGTTTTGTACATTTGATGTTTTGACTATTATGTGGCGGGAAGTATTTCTTTTCTGGTCTAAACTATTTGGAGTTCTGTAGGCTTCTTGTATATTTATGGACATCTCTTTCTTTAGGTTAGGGAAGTTTTCCTCTATAATTTTGTTGAGAATATTTACTGGTCCTTTAAGTTGGGAGTCTTCCCCCTCATCTATTCCTATTATCCTTAGGTTTGGCCTTCTCATTGTGTCTTGGATTTCTTGTATATTTTGGGTTAGTAGCTTTTTGTATTTTGCATTTTCTTTGACAGTTGTGTCAATGTTTTCCATGGTATCTTCTGCACATGAGATTCTCTCTTCCATCTCTTGTATTCTGTTGGTAATACTTGTATCTATGACTCCTGATCGTTTTTTTAAGTTTTCTATCTCCAGGGTATTGTCCCTTTGTGATTTCTTTATTGTTTCTACTTCCATTTTTAGATCCTGCATGGTTTTGTTTAATTCCTTCTCCCGTTTGGTTGCATTTTCTTGTAATTCCTTAAGGGATTTTTGTGTTTCCTCTCTAAGGGTTTCTATCTGTTCTTTGAGAGTGTTATTTATGTCTTTCTTAAAGTCCTCTATCATCATCATGAGAAGTGATTTTAATTCTGAATCCTGCTTTTCTGGTGTGATGGGGTGTTCAGGGCTTGCTATGATGGGGGAACTGGGTTCTGATGATGCCATGTAACTTTGGTTTCTGTTGCTTACGTTCTTGCGCCTGCCTTTTGCCATCTGGTTAATTCTAGTGCTACCTGTACTTCTGTCTCTGATTGAAGCCTGTCTTTCCAGTTGTCTGGCTTGTGTTTGGTCTTCTAGGAGTCCAGATGTCTTTGTGATTTTTTTCCAGCTGCCCTGATTACAGTGTTATCTCTAGGATGCCTCAGGATATGGTGCCTCCAAGGTAGCAGTCCAGCTAGATGTCTGCTGTTCTGGGTGCAGTGTCTCCTCTTGGCTATCTCAGGGTATGTTGTCTGACACTCTGAGTTCAGTTGTTCCTCTGTGGCTCTGGGTTGAGCGGACCTTCCAGTATGTTTCAGGTGGAATCCGGGGTCCACACAACTGCAGACCTGGTAGAGGTCTGATCTGGAGCTCAGACCCTGCAGGCCTCAGGCCGGAGGGGGGGCGAGCAGCAGAAGGAGCGTGCTAGCACCGGCTATGGGTTCTATGGATCCCCCAGAATGTCTCTGGGGGACTCCTGGGTGCACTCACCCACATGCCTCAGACTTCAGGAGGGGCGATCGGCGGAAGGGGCGTGCTAGCGCTGGCTATGGGTCTATGGATCCCCCAGAATGTGTCTGGGGGGCTCCTGGGTGCACTTACCCGCAGGCCTCAGATTGCAGGGGGGGCGAGCGGCGGAAGGGGCGTGCTAGCGCTGGCTATGGGTCTATGGATCCCCCAGAATGTGTCTGGGGGGCTCCTGGGTGCACTTACCCGCAGGCCTCAGACTGCAGGAGGGGCGAGCGGCGGAAGGGGCGTGCTAGCGCTGGCTATGGGTCTATGGATCCCCCAGAATGTGTCTGGGGGGCTCCTGGGTGCACTTACCCGCAGGCCTCAGATTGCAGGAGGGGCGAGCGGCGGAAGAGGCGTGCTAGCTCTCGGGAATTTTTTTTTTTCTTGATACTAAAACTTGTTCTGAGAGTTATATATTGCAGAATACACAGCCTTGGTGTATCTACTCATCAAGCATACTGAGCAGACCTGCCCAAACCTCCGATGTCCTGGAATTCCATCTGGATTCAGTGAAGACACAGCATCAGAGGCTTATCAACTTATTCTTCCCCCCACCCCTCTTCTAAAATCTCAACGCCCTTAATCAGCTTGAAGAAGTTAAAGAAGAGTCAGCACCCTATTCACTGAGCTTGGGGACTAATGTGGTTAATAATGGTCTGTCTTTCTAGGGACAAGTAGTGGTTTTGTTGGAACAGGGAGGATTAGCTAGGACTTATTGCATAGCCATAACCTATTGGTAGAAATCTGTATAATTATTATCAAGATGAAGTTATAATTTCTTAAATGGTACAGAATTTACTTTGATTTCAAATTTAAGGTTTTCATTGGTATGAGCCTCTTATTAATATAAAAATGAGATGAATATTGATACTCCCATGGGCATTGTGCCTGTATAACACATTTAGGAATACAAGGCTTAGACCCAGTCCTTCTTTATCTTTTTTAACTGATTTGGGACGGTTAACCTATGAGTTAAGGGACTATAGCAAACGCATGGTTTTGAGTTTATTGTTAGGGTGTTTTCCATATCTTATTTAGAAATGGCTGAGAGGAGTGAACAGACAACAGTCCAGGTTACTTTACATGGATAGTTGGTTTTCAAAACATCAGAAGTCCATAGAACTGACGCTACAAATATTTCTATATTAATGTTCATTTTGATTAGAGACCTGTCTGCTCCTGACAGCTTCCTGTCATGGATTCTAAAAAGAAATTGAGCATCCTTGGAGTTACTCCAGTTGTGTGGTGACAGCCACTAGACAAGAATTGCCTCTCTCCATCTACAGACAAATTACTGTCCAGAAAAGGACACACTTGCAGAATAGTCAACTGATTATATCTGCCTAGACAGAGTAATCAGCCCTTAATAATCCTGCATCACTAAGGTCTGTCAGATGATTCTGGGCCAGAAGGCTGAAGATTTGATGCTCCAACATTTGGTAGTATAGGGGCTTTTCAGGTGTTCAGTGGTCTCTATAAATTGGCTAAGTTTTAGAAGTTATGTTTAGTGCTTCCCATAACTTCAGTTAACTCACTCATTCTGGATTTCTGATGGGGTTGAATACCTATAGTCTCATAGCCAATCCTGGCTATTTACTTTGAGAGAAAAGATCTGAGTAGATGGTTTTCAGCTGACATTCATTCTAAAGCCAAAAAAGCCAGGATCAAAAGTAAGTGTTTTAGTTAGAAGAGATGACAGAGGTTCTGGTTAGTCAACAAAATGGTGGACTGGGTATTAGGACTATCTTGTACCTCACTGGTACAATTAGGAATAAGTATGTTCTAACTGTATTTTGAGAGAAAAGTTTTACTTTAACAGGAAGAGTGATATGTAGGAGGAGCTAAGTGGGAAGGAGTACTGAGAGGAAGAGATGGAGCAAGGAGAGAAGATGAAGAAGAGGAGAAGCTAGGTGATGAGAGAGAGAAAGAGAGAGGAGGCATGAAGGCAGATGTACACATGTCTCCACCAGTCAAAGATAGTTTTTATATCTAGGTTGGGTATTGGGTTACGCTTCTGAGTGAGCATTACCAAACTTATAAATCCTTTGATTAACATTTTTAAAAAATTGTATAAAAACAAAACGAAAAGGGGGGCATGGGACAGGGGTTTTCTAGGGAGGAGAAATGGGGAAAGTGGATGGCATCTTAAATGTAAATAAAATATTAAAAAAGAATTCTATATGCAGCACACATTGTGATTATCAATAATTTAGTTTGGCCAAAGGAGAATTTGTCATATTAAAGCTTCAACACTCTCCTTCCACAATGGGTCCATATAGGATTTTCCCTAGAGCAGAAGCTATGTTCACTGAAATGCCAGTCCCTTAAGCCACATAACTCACACATGCACACATATGCACATACACAGAGAGAGAGAGAGAGAGAGAGAGAGAGAGAGAGAGAGAGAGAGAGAGAGAGACTCAAAAACCCTCAAGGATTCCTTGGTGTACCATATATAATCTTCCTAATTACTGTCTGGTACTTGTCTGAAGCAATCAAATTTATCATTTTTTGAAGTCTTTCTATTGACCTCATCAATCAGAAAATAAAAGATACCAGGTACACTCTGGGGACTCCCTACTGCCAGTTGTGGTTCTAAAGTCTAGGGCGATGTGTGGGTTCTTCTACCTGCATTATGCCTGTATAACACATTTAGGAATACAAGGCTTAGACCCAGTCCTTCTTTAACTTTTTTAGCTGATTTGGGATGGTTAGCCTATGAGTTAGGAGACTATAGCAAATTCATAGCTTGGAGTTTATTGTTAGGGTGTTTTCCATATTTTGTTTAGAAATAGCTAAAAGGAGTGAACAGACAACAATCCAGGTTACCTTACATGGATAGTTGGTTTTCAAAACATCAGAAGTCCATAGAATTGACGTTACAAATATTTCTATATTAATGTTCATTTTGATTAGAGACATGTCTGCTCCTGACAGCTTCCTGTCTTGGATTCTAAGAAGAAATTGAGCATCCTTGGAGTTAAGCCAGTTGTGCGGTGACAGCCACTAGGCAAGAATTGCTTCTTTCCATCTACAGACAAATTACTGTCCAGAAAAGGACACACTTGCAGAATAGTCAACTGATTATATCTGCCTAGACAGAGTAATCAGCCCTTAATAAATCTGCATCACTAAGGTCTGTCAGATGATTCTGGGCCAGAAGGCTGAAGATTTGATGCTCCAACATTTGGTAGTATAGGGCCTTTCCAGGTGTTCAGCGGTCTCTATAAATTGGCTAAGTTTTAGAAGCTATGCTTTGTGCTTCCCATAATTTCAGTTGACTCAGTAATTCTGGATTTCTAAAGGGGTGAAGACCTATAGTCTTATAGCCAATCCTGGCTATTTACTTTGAGAGAAAAAATGTGAGTGGATGGTTTTCAGCTGACATTCATTATAAAGCCAAGAAAAAAGCCAGGTTCAAAAGTAAGTGTTTTAGTTAGGAGACATAACAGAGGTTCTGGTTAGTCAACAAAATGATGGACTGGGTATTAGGACTATCTTGTACCTCACTGGTACAATTAGGATTAATTATGCTCTAATTGTATTTTGAGAGAAAAGTTTTATTATAACAGGAAGGGTGATATGTAGGAGAAGCTAAGGGAGAACGAGTACCTAGTGGAAGAGATGGAGTAAGGAGAGGAGGAGCTGAAGGAAAGGAGAAGCTAGGTGATGAGAGAGAGAAAGAGAGGGGGCATGGAGGCAGATGTTCACATGTCTCCACCAGTCACAGATAGTTTATATATCTAGGTTGGGTATTGGGTTACACTTCTGATTGAGCATTACCAAACTTATAAAGCCTTCATTAACATTTAATAAAAAAATAAAATAAAAGATATGGATGATACCATCCAAGCATAAAATAGAGACTAATCCAATAAGGCAGTATTAATAAAAGACAGTTGGAACATATTTATTAATATTTATTAATAACTGTAAGAAAGAAGAGACTAGTTTTAGGTTAAAAATTAGTCTATAAAAGCTTAAACACCACAATAATCATTACAAAGTATATATCTCACAAATCACAGTATTCTACCAAACTAAATTATACAGAACTTTATGCAAGAGGTTTGTATGAAAATGTACAATGATATTTTTTGGCTTAAATGCTTACAATTTAAAATACAAGTTTGAAAATTTATTCTATATCACCATTAATCAATGATGTCAGATTAACACTGGGTGAAAGATATTTTCATATTTTATAGTTATTAAAACAATTTAAAATGAATATTTGTCATTTCTGAGTGAAAATAATTCCAATTAATACCAAGTATAAGACTAACCTGTGGGAATTGTCTGATAATGAGTAAGGTATCAATACTGATTACATACTTACAACAATATTTCTCTTTTTAAATAACATGTTTCTATATAAATATTCAGAAAGCAACTACCTATCAAGTTAGTCTGCTATATTGATGGATTTCATCCAAACTTTGAGCTTGTGAACTAAATGATTTGCCATATAGTTGACATTTTTAAGGTTTGTCTCCAGTATGCATGTTGTGCTATGTTTGAGGACATGATTTCTGTGAAAAAAAATTCACAACCTTTAAATAGTAATGCTTGTCCCCAAAATATATTCTGTGGTGATCTTGAAGGAATGGGGACAAGAAAAGTATTTCACACATTCATTGCACTTGGAATAGGAAAGGCTGCTTTCCATAATACATTCTTTGATGCACATGGAGAGTTGAGGACCAGGTTAAAAAAAACTGACTACTTTCTTATTCAAGAAGACTACCTCTTGTATGGATTCTGTAGTGAACTTGAACATTTGAGGATGGGATAAATGATATTCCATGTTCATTATATTTGTAACATTTATGTCCAGGAAGGATTTGGTGTTGAACTTTAAGATCTGAGAACTGTGTAAAAGGTTTGCCACATTCAATGTATTTCTAAGGTTTATCTCCATTATGGATTCTATGTTGAACTTGAAAATTTGAGAAATCTGCAAATGATTTCACACACTTATATATTTGTAAGGTTTGTTTTCGGTGTGAATATTTTGGTGAACTTTAAGTTGGAAAACTGATAAGTTATTTTCTACACTTATTTTATTTATATGGTTTATCTCTAGTATGTAATCTATTGTGAGTTTTAAGACTTGAAGACTGTGTAAAAGTGTCCCCACACTCATCCACTTTTTAAGGATTGTTTCCAGTATGGATTCTATGGTGAACTTTAAGATCTGAAGACTGTGTAAAACATTTGCCACATTCATTACATTTGTAAGTTTTGTCTCCTATATGAATTCGATAGTGAACATGAAGATGTGAGGACTGTTTAAAACATTTTCCACATTCATTACATTTGTAAGGTTTGTCTCCAGTATGGATTCTGTGGTGAACTTTAAGTTTTGAGGACTCCTTAAAAGATTTCCCACATTCATAACATTTGTAAGGTCTGTCTCCTGTATGGATTCTATGATGAGCTTTAAGATTTGAAGAGTCAGTAAAACATTTACCACATTCATTGCATTTGTAAGGTTTGTTTCCAGTATGGAATCTATGATGAACTTTAAGGCATGAAGAGTGAGTAAAACATTTGCCACATTCATTACATTTGTAAGGTGTGTCTCTAGTATGGATTCTATAGTGAGCTTTAAGATTTGAAGACTGTGTAAAACATTTGCTACATTTACTACATTTGTAAGGTTTGTCTCCAATATGGATTCTGTGGTGAACTTTAAGGTTTGAGGACTTGTTAAAAGATTTCCCACATTCATAACATTTGTAAGGTTTGTCTCCTGTATGAATTCTGCGGTGAGCATGAAAAGTTGATGATTGTGTAAAAGATTTTCCACATTCATTACATTTGTAAGGTTGTTGCCAGTATGGATTCTATGATGAACTTTAAGACTTGAAGACTGTGTAAAGCATTTGCCACATTCACTACATTTGTAAGGTGTCTCTTGAGTAGAAATTCTGTAGTGAGCCTTAAGATTTGAGGACTCAGTTCTCTCAGGAGAAGTATCTGGAACTTCCTGATCTGTTTCAGGAATGAAACCATTTTTTCTTGCAAACAGATGATTTCCATAATCACATATATCACACTCTTCACTGGCATCTCTATATTCCCAGAATTTGTTTCTATGTAGAGGTGAAAGTTCAATACATGCAAATTTTTGTGTTATTTCCTTCAAAAAATAATCCTGTGTAAATGCCTTTGTGAATAGGTTCTTGGTATGATCACAACATAGACCTGAAATTAATGAGATCATGTCATTATTTGACATTTTACAATTTGCTGAAAATGATACACATGCATAATTGAAGAAATAGCAGTAACCTGAGGAGAATCATAGCAAAAGCATACAACACAGAACTGCAGTAATTTTATTCCAAAGAAACAAATGCCAAAAATATAATATAATGTGTTATTAGATATTTCATGAAATATATATATATATATATATATATATATATATATATATATATATATATGTATAAAACCATCATCAATAATTATTCCGTATAACAGATAACTTGAAACAAACTTGTTGCAACTATCATGCAGTAATAACAAAAGACATCTACTCAGTATGAAATTCAATTACCAATATAGATGCAAGTAATTATTCCAAAGACAGAATAATTTAAAAAGGAACTAGAATAACTTTATTGGAATTGAATACTACTGTAAAAGTAAATAATAGATTTAGTATCAATAAGACTATATATTAAAAATAAGGTAATAGAGCACTGAGCAGACTTGGGTGGCAGCTCTGCCCCCAACCTCCAAGAACCCAGAGGAAGCACGGATCCCAGGTGCTCGAACTCAGGCAGTATCTTAGGTAAGCAGACAGCAGGGCCTGCCCTAAACAGGGAGTAACTGGGAACCAAAAGGACCCAGGAAGTCACTCCAGGCCTGGAACACTGGTTCCTTCCGGTCTGGGCCAGAGCACTGAGCAGATCTTGGGTGGCAGCTCTGTCCCCAACCTCCAAGAACCCAGAGGAAGCAGGGATCCCAGGCGCTCTAATTTGGACAGTGTCTTAGAAACTAGTTCTCAGATCTGAGGCCTAGATCAGACCTCTGCCAGGTCTGCTGTTGTGTGGACCCCGGATTCCACCTGAGACATACTGGAAGTTCCACTCAATCCAGATCCACAGAGGAACAAATGAACTCAGAGTTCAGACAACGTTTCCTGGGATATTCTAGAGGAGACACTGCACCCAGAACAGCAGACACCTAGCTGGACTACTACCTTGGAGGCACCATATCCTGAGGCATCCTAGAGGTACCACTGTAATCAGTGCAGCTGGAAAAGATCACAGAGACATCTGGACCCCTAGGAGATCAGACACAGCTAGATAACTAGAAAGACAGGCTTCAGTCAGAGACAGCAAGTACAGGCAGCACTAGAGTTAACCAGATGGCAAAAGGCAAGAGCAAGAATGTAAGCAACAGAAACGAAAGTTACATGGCATCATCAGAACCCAGCTCCCCATCAGAGCAAGCCCTGAACACCCCATCACACCAGAAAAGCAGGATTAAGAATTAAAATCACTTCTCATGATGATGATAGAGGGCTTTAAGAAAGACATAAATAACACTCTCAAAGAACTTAAGGAGAGCACTGGTAGACAGATAGAAACCCTTAAAGAGGAAACACAAAAATCCCTTAAGGAATTGCAAGAAAATGCAACCAAATGGGAAAAGGAATTAAACAGAACCATGCAGGATCTAAAAATGGAAGTAGAAACAATAAAGAAATCACAAAGGGACAATACCCTGGAGATAGAAAACCTAAAAAAAAGATCAGGAGTCATAGACACAAGTATCACCAACAGAATACAAGAGATGGAAGAGAGAATCTCATGTGCAGAAGATACCATGGAAAACATTGACACAACTGTCAAAGAAAATGCAAAATACAAAAAGCTACTAACCCAAAATATACAAGAAATCCAAGACACAATGAGAAGGCCAAACCTAAGGATAATAGGTATAGATGAGGGGGAAGACTCCCAACTAAAAGGACCAGTAAATATCTTCAACAAAATATAGAGGAAAACTTCCCTCACCTAAAGAAAGAGATGTCCATAAATATACAAGAAGCTTACAGAACTCCAAATAGTTTAGACCAGAAAAGAAATACTTCCCGCCATATAATAGTCAAAACATCAAATGTACAAAACAAAGAAAAAATACTAAAAGCAGTAAGGGAAAAAGGCAAAGTAACATATAAAGGCAGACCTATAAGACTTACACCAGACTTCTCACCAGAGATCATAAAAGCCAGAAGATCCTGGACCGATATCATACAGACCCTAAGAGAACACAAATATCAGCCCAGTCTACTATACCCAGCAAAACTGTCAATCATTATTGATTGAGAAACCAAAATATTCCATGACAAATCCAAATTTACACAGTATCTCAACACAAATCCAGCACTTCAAAGAATAATTGGTGGAAAACTCCAACACAAGGAGGGAAACTACAACCTAGAAAAAGCAAGAAAGTAATCTTCCAAAAACCCCAAAAGAAGAGAGTTACACAAACATATCTCCACGGATGTTAGCCCAGAAGCTTGGATTATCGAAGACTCAACCCACAGGCCACATGAAGCTCATGAAGAAGGAAGACCAAGAAGGGATGCCTCAGTTCTACTTAGAACGAGAAATAAAAATGCTCAAGGGAGCAAATAGGGAAACAAAACATGGAACAGAAACTGAAGGAGGGGCCATCAGGAGACCTTTCACCTGGGTATTCACCCCATGTACAGCCACCTAATCTAAATACTATTGTGGATGGCTGGAAGTGCATAATGTGAGGAACATGATATAGCTGTCTCCTTAGAGGTCTGCCAAAGACTAAAACACTCAGAGGACAATGTTCACAATTAACCACTGAAATGATCAGGGGTTTCCAATGGAGAACTTAGTGAGAGGACTGAAGGAGCAGAAAGGGTTAGTGACCCCAGGTGGAAAGCAACAATACCAAACAACCAGAGCCCCCCAGGGTCTAAACCACCAGCCTGGGAACACATAGGGAGGGACCCAAGACTCCAGAGGTATATGTAGGGGAGGATGGCCCTGTCAGACATAGGTGGGAGAGGAGTTTCTTGGTCCCATAAGAAAAAATGAATGAAAAATGAATGAATGAACACACAGTGGGGGGGGGATGTGAGGGCGGGGAGGGGATAGTGAGGGGGGTAGGTGTGGTCACTGCCTCATAGAAACATGAGGAGGGGGATGGGATAGGTTTCTGGGTGGTGGGAGGAAGTAGGCTAAGGGGATAAAATCTGAAACATAAATACTACAACCAATTTTAAGAAGCGGGGAAAAAAAAAGTCTTCAGAACCAACATCTTTAAAAAAATGTCAGCGCCCTGGGGGTGGAAATTTTTTTTTTCTTGATACTAAAACTTGTTCTGAGAATTGTATATTGCAGAATACACAGCCTTGGTGTATCTACTCATCAAGCATACTGAGCAGACCTGCCCAAACTTCTGATGTCCTGGAATTCCATCTGGATTCAGTGAAGACACAGCATCAGAGGCTTATCAACTTACTCTCCCCCAACCCCTCTTCTAAAATCTCAATGCCCTTAATCAGCTTGAAGAAGTTAAAGAAGAGTCAGCGCCCCTATTCACTGAGCTTGGGGACTAATGTGGTTAATAATGGTCTGTCTTTCTAGAGACAAGTAGTGGTTTTTGTTGGAACAGGGGGGATTAGCTAGGACTTACTGCATAGCCATAACTATTGGTAGAAATCTGTATACTTATTATCAAGATGAATTTATAAATTCTTAAATGGTACAGAATTTACTTTGATTTCAAATTAAGGTTTTCATGGGTACAAGCCTCTTATTAATATAAAAATGAGATGAATATTGATACTCCCATGGGCATTGTGCCTGTATAACACATGTAGGAATACAAGGCCTAGACTCAGCCCTTTTTAACTTTTTTAACTGATTTGGGACAGTTAACCTATGAGTTAAGGGACTATAGCAAACGCATGGTTTTGAGTTTATTGTTAGGGTGTTTTCCATATCTTATTTAGAAATAGCTGAGAGGAGTGAACAGACAACAGTCCAGGTTACCTTACATGGATAGTTGTTTTCAAAAAAATCAGAAGTCCATAGAACTGACACTACAAATATTTCTATATTAATGTTCATTTGATTAGAGACCTGTCTGCTCCTGACAGCTTCCTGTCGTGGATTCTAAAAAGAAACTGAGCATCCTTGAGTTACTCCAGTTGTGTGGTGACAGCCACTAGACAAGAATTGCCTCTCTCCATCTACAGACAAATATTACTGTCCAGAAAAGGACACACATGCAGAATAGTCGACTGATTATATCTGCCTAGACAGAGTAATCAGTCCTTAATAATCCTGCATCACCAAGGTCTGTCAGATGATTTGGGCCAGAAGGCTGAAGATTGATGCTCCAACGTTCGGTAGTATAGGGGCTTTTCAGGTGTTCAGAGGTCTCTATAAATTGGCTGAGTTTTAGAAGCTATGCTTTGTGCTTCCCACAATTATAGTTAACTCAGTCATTCTGGATTTCTGACTGGGTTGAAAAACTTATAGCTATTTACCATAAGAGAAAAGATTTGAGTGGATGGTAGTCAGCTGACATTCATCCTAAAGCCAGGTTCAGAACTAAATGTTTTAGTTAGGATAGATGACAGAGGTGCTGGTTAGTCAACAAAATGATGGATGGATATTAGGACTATCTTGTACCTCACTGGTACAAATTGGCATAATTATGCTCTAATTGTATTTTGAGAGAAAAGTTTCATTTTAACAGGAAGGGTGATGTGTAGGAAGAGCTAAGGTAGGAGGAGTACTGAGAGCAAGAAAAGGAGTAAGAAGAGGAGGAGAAGAAGGATAGGAGAAGCTAGGTGATGAAAGAGAGAAAGAGGGGGGAGACAGGAGGCAGATATTCATGTATCTCCACCAGTCAAAGATAGTTGTATATCTAGGTCGGTCAGTGGGTTACACCTCTGATTGAAACAATTCCAAACTTTATAACGCTTATGATAACATTATTTTAAAAAAATGTATAAATGCAAAAGGAAAAGGGGGCAGTGATAGGGGTTTCTAAGGGCGGTGGTGGGGGGGGAGTGGGTGGGGGGGAATGGGGAAAGGGGAGGCATTGAAGTGTAAATAAAAATATCTAAG